>NW_027472864.1:0-205894 GCF_030347505.1 Rhynchophorus ferrugineus
GAGATAATTCAATTTGGCAACCGGCAATGTAATTAGCATGCCGAATACTACTTGGAATGTGAATTGGAACGAAATCGCCAATAGATAAGACCATTTTACAGTTTGGGCCCAAGTTAGAAGCAGAGCCTAAGGTTAAAAATAATCGATAGTCCATATCTCGGAAACTATAAGAGATAATGCAATTTGGGAACCGGCAATGTAATTAGCATGCCGAATATTACTTGGAATGTGAATTGGAACGAAATCGCCAATAGATAAGACCATTTTACAATTTGGGCCCAAGTTAGAAGCAGAGCCTAAGGTGTAAATTATCGATAGTCCATATCTCGGAAACTATAAGAGATAATGCAACTTGGCCACCGGCAATGTAATTAGCATGCCGAATATTACTTGGAATGTGAATTGGAACGAAATCGCCAATAGATAAGACCATTTTACAATTTGGGCCCAAGTTAGAAGCAGAGCCTAAGGTGTAAATTATCGATAGTCCATATCTCGGAAACTATAAGAGATAATGCAATTTGGCAGTCGGCAATGTAATTAGCATGCCGAATATTACTTGGAATGTAAATTGGAACGAAATCGCCAATAGATAAGACCATTTTACAATTTGGGCCCAAGTTAGAAGCAGAGCCTAAGGTGTAAATTATCCATAGTCCATATCTCGGAAACTATAAGAGATAATGCAATTTGGCAACCGGCAATGTAATTAGCATGCCGAATATTACTTGGAATGTGAATTGGAACGAAATCGCCAATAGATAAGACCATTTTACAATTTGGGCCCAAGTTAGAAGCAGAGCCTAAGGTGTAAATTATTGATAGTCCATATCTCGGAAACTATAAGAGATAATGCAATTTCGCAACCGGCAATGTAATTAGCATGCCGAATATTACTTGGAGTGTGAATTGGAACGAAATCGCCAATAGATAAGACCATTTTACAATTTGGGCCCAAGTTAGAAGCAGAGCCTAAGGTGTAAATTATCGATAGTCCGTATCTTGGAAACTATAAGAGATAATGCAATTTGGCAACCGGCAATGTAATTAGCATGCCGAATATTACCTGGAATGTGAATTGGAACGAAATCGCCAATAGATAAGACCATTTTACAATTTGGGCCCAAGTTAGAAGCAGAGCCTAAGGTGTAAATTATCGATAGTCCATATCTCGGAAACTATAAGAGATAATGCAATTTGGCAACCGCAATGTAATTAGCATGCCGAATATTACTTGGAATGTGAATTGGAACGAAATCGCCAATAGATAAGACCATTTTACAATTTGGGCCCAAGTTAGAAGCAGAGCCTAAGGTGTAAATTATCGATAGTCCATATCTCGGAAACTATAAGAGATAATGCAATTTGGCTACCGGCAATGTAATTAGCATGCCGAATATTACTTGGAATGTGAATTGGAACGAAATCGCCAATAGATAAGACCATATTACAATTTGGGCCCAAGTTAGAAGCAGAGCCTAAGGTGTAAATTATCGATAGTCCATATCTCGGAAACTATAAGAGATAATGCAATTTGGCAACCGGCAATGTAATTAGCATGCCGAATATTACTTGGAATGTGAATTGGAACGAAATCGCCAATAGATAAGACCATTTTACAATTTGGGCCCAAGTTAGAAGCAGAGCCTAAGGTGTAAATTATCGATAGTCCATATCTCGGAAACTATAAGAGATAATGCAATTTGGCAACCGGCAATGTAATTAGCATGCCGAATATTACTTGGAATGTGAATTGGAACGAAATCGCCAATAGATAAGACCATTTTACAATTTGGGCCCAAGTTAGAAGCAGAGCCTAAGGTGTAAATTATCGATAGTCCATATCTCGGAAACTATAAGAGATAATGCAATTTGGCAACCGGCAATGTAATTAGCATGCCGAATATTACTTGGAATGTGAATTGGAACGAAATCGCCAATAGATAAGACCATTTTAAAATTTGGGCCCAAGTTAGAAGCAGAGCCTAAGGTGTAAATTATCGATAGTCCATATCTCGGAAACTGAAAGGGATAATGCAATTTGGCAACCGGCAATGTAATTAGCATGCCGAATATTACTTGGAATGTGAATTGGAACGAAATCGCCAATAGATAAGACCATTTTACAATTTGGGCCCAAGTTAGAAGCAGAGCCTAAGGTGTAAATTATCGATAGTCCATATCTCGGAAACTATAAGAGATAATGCAGTTTCGCAACCGGCAATGTAATTAGCATGCCGAATATTACTTGGAATGTGAATTGGGACGTAATCGCCAATAGATAAGACCATTTTACAATTTGGGCCCAAGTTAGAAGCAGAGCCTAAGGTGTAAATTATCGATAGTCCATATCTCGGAAACTATAAGAGATAATGCAATTTGGCAACCGGCAATGTAATTAGCATGCCGAATATTACTTGGAATGTGAATTGGAACGAAATCGCCAATAGATAAGACCATTTTACAATTTGGGCCCAAGTTAGAAGCAGAGCCTAAGGTGTAAATTATCGATAGTCCATATCTCGGAAACTATAAGAGATAATGCAATTTGGCAACCGGCAATGTAATTAGCATGCCGAATATTACTTGGAATGTGAATTGGAACGAAATCGCCAATAGATAAGACCATTTTACAATTTGGGCCCAAGTTAGAAGCAGAGCCTAAGGTGTAAATTATCGATAGTCCATATCTCGGAAACTATAAGAGATAATTCAATTTGGCAACCGGCAATGTAATTAGCATGCCGAATATTACTTGGAATGTGAATTGGAACGAAATCGCCAATAGATAAGACGATTTTACAATTTGGGCCCAAGTTAGAAGCAGAGCCTAAGGTGTAAATTATCGATAGTCCATATCTCGGAAACTAAAAGAGATAATGCAATTTGGCAACCGGCAATGTAATTAGCATGCCGAATATTACTTGGAATGTGAATTGGAACGAAATCGCCAATAGATAAGACCATTTTACAATTTGGGCCCAAGTTAGAAGCAGAGCCTAAGGTGTAAATTATCGATAGTCCATATCTCGGAAACTATAAGAGATAATGCAATTTGGCAACCGGCAATGTAATTAGCATGCCGAATATTACTTGGAATGTGAATTGGAACGAAATCGCCAATAGATAAGACCATTTTACAATTTGGGCCCAAGTTAGAAGCAGAGCCTAAGGTGTAAATTATCGATAGTCCATATCTCGGAAACTATAAGAGATAATGCAATTTGGCAACCGGCAATGTAATTAGCATGCCGAATATTACTTGGAATGTGAATTGGAACGAAATCGCCAATAGATAAGACCATTTTACAATTTGGGCCCAAGTTAGAAGCAAAGCCTAAGGTGTAAATTATCGATAGTCCATATATCGGAAACTATAAGAGATAATGCAATTTGGCAACCGGCAATGTAATTAGCATGCCGAATATTACTTGGAATGTGAATTGGAACGAAATCGCCAATAGGTAAGACCATTTTACAATTTGGGCCCAAGTTAGAAGCAGAGCCTAAGGTGTAAATTATCGATAGTCCATATCTCGGAAACTATAAGAGATAATTCAATTTGGCCACCGGCAATGTAATTAGCATGCCGAATATTACTTGGAATGTGAATTGGAACGAAATCGCCAATAGATAAGACCATTTTACAATTTGGGCCCAAGTTAGAAGCAGAGCCTAAGGTGTAAATTATCGATAGTCCATATCTCGGAAACTATAAGAGATAATGCAATTTGGCAACCGGCAATGTAATTAGCATGCCGAATATTACTTGGAATGTGAATTGGAACGAAATCGCCAATAGATAAGACCATTTTACAATTTGGGCCCAAGTTAGAAGCAGAGCCTAAGGTGTAAATTATCGATAGTCCATATCTCGGAAACTGAAAGGGATAATGCAATTTGGCAACCGGCAATGTAATTAGCATGCCGAATATTACTTGGAATGTGAATTGGAACGAAATCGCCAATAGATAAGACCATTTTACAATTTGGGCCCAAGTTAGAAGCAGAGCCTAAGGTGTAAATTATCGATAGTCCATATCTCGGAAACTATAAGAGATAATGCAGTTTCGCAACCGGCAATGTAATTAGCATGCCGAATATTACTTGGAATGTGAATTGGGACGTAATCGCCAATAGATAAGACCATTTTACAATTTGGGCCCAAGTTAGAAGCAGAGCCTAAGGTGTAAATTATCGATAGTCCATATCTCGGAAACTATAAGAGATAATGCAATTTGGCAACCGGCAATATAATTAGCATGCCGAATATTACTTGGAATGTGAATTGGAACGAAATCGCCAATAGATAAGACCATTTTACAATTTGGGCCCAAGTTAGAAGCAGAGCCTAAGGTGTAAATTATCGATAGTCCATATCTCGGAAACTATAAGAGATAATGCAATTTGGCAACCGGCAATGTAATTAGCATGCCGAATACCACTTGGAATGTGAATTGGAACGAAATCGCCAATAGATAAGACCATTTTACAATTTGGGCCCAAGTTAGAAGCAGAGCCTAAGGTGTAAATTATCGATAGTCCATATCTCGGAAACTATAAGAGATAATTCAATTTGGCAACCGGCAATGTAATTAGCATGCCGAATATTACTTGGAATGTGAATTGGAACGAAATCGCCAATAGATAAGACGATTTTACAATTTGGGCCCAAGTTAGAAGCAGAGCCTAAGGTGTAAATTATCGATAGTCCATATCTCGGAAACTAAAAGAGATAATGCAATTTGGCAACCGGCAATGTAATTAGCATGCCGAATATTACTTGGAATGTGAATTGGAACGAAATCGCCAATAGATAAGACCATTTTACAATTTGGGCCCAAGTTAGAAGCAGAGCCTAAGGTGTAAATTATCGATAGTCCAAATCTCGGAAACTAAAAGAGATAATGCAATTTGGCAACCGGCAATGTAATTAGCATGCCGAATACCACTTGGAATGTGAATTGGAACGAAATCGCCAATAGATAAGACCATTTTACAATTTGGGCCCAAGTTAGAAGCAGAGCCTAAGGTGTAAATTATCGATAGTCCATATCTCGGAAACTATAAGAGATAATGCAATTTGGCAACCGGCAATGTAATTAGCATGCCGAATATTACTTGGAATGTGAATTGGAACGAAATTGCCAATAGATAAGACCATTTTACAATTTGGGCCCAAGTTAGAAGCAGAGCCTAAGGTGTAAATTATCGATAGTCCATATCTCGGAAACTATAAGAGATAATGCAATTTGGCAACCGGCAATGTAATTAGCATGCCGAATATTACTTGGAATGTGAATTGGAACGAAATCGCCAATAGATAAGACCATTTTACAATTTGGGCCCAAGTTAGAAGCAGAGCCTAAGGTGTAAATTATCGATAGTCCATATCTCGGAAACTATAAGAGATAATGCAATTTGGCAACCGGCAATGTAATTAGCATGCCGAATACCACTTGGAATGTGAATTGTAACGAAATCGCCAACAGATAAGACCATTTTACAATTTGGGCCCAAGTTAGAAGCAGAGCCTAAGGTGTAAATTATCGATAGTCCATATCTCGGAAACTATAAGAGATAATTCAATTTGGCAACCGGCAATGTAATTAGCATGCCGAATATTACTTGGAATGTGAATTGGAATGAAATCGCCAATAGATAAGACCATTTTACAATTTGGGCCCAAGTTAGAAGCAGAGCCTAAGGTGTAAATTATCGATAGTCCATATCTCGGAAACTATCAGAGATAATGCAATTTGGCAACCGGCAATGTAATTAGCATGCCGAATATTACTTGGAATGTGAATTGGAACGAAATCGCCAATAGATAAGACGATTTTACAATTTGGGCCCAAGTTAGAAGCAGAGCCTAAGGTGTAAATTACCGATAGTCCATATCTCGGAAACTATAAGTGATAATGCAATTTGGCAACCGGCAATGTAATTAACATGCCGAATATAACTTGGAATGTGAATTGGAACGAAATCGCCAATAGATAAGACCATTTTACAATTTGGGCCCAAGTTAGAAGCAGAGCCTAAGGTGTAAATTATCGATAGTCCATATCTCGGAAACTATAAGAGATAATGCAATTTGGCAACCGGCAATGTAATTAGCATGCCGAATATTACTTGGAATGTGAATTGGAATGAAATCGCCAATAGATAAGAAAATTTTACAATTTGGGCCCAAGTTAGAAGCAGAGCCTAAGGTGTAAATTATCCATAGTCCATATCTCGGAAACTATAAGAGATAATGCAATTTGGCAACCGGCAATGTAACTAGCATGCCGAATACTACTTGGAATGTGAATTGGAACGAAATCGCCAATAGATAAGACCATTTTACAGTTTGGGCCCAAGTTAGAAGCAGAGCCTAAGGTTAAAAATAATCGATAGTCCATATCTCGGAAACTATAAGAGATAATGCAATTTGGGAACCGGCAATGTAATTAGCATGCCGAATATTACTTGGAATGTGAATTGGAACGAAATCGCCAATAGATAAGACCATTTTACAATTTGGGCCCAAGTTAGAAGCAGAGCCTAAGGTGTAAATTATCGATAGTCCATATCTCGGAAACTATAAGAGATAATGCAATTTGGCAACCGGCAATGTAATTAGCATGCCGAATATTACTTGGAATGTGAATTGGAACGAAATCGCCAATAGATAAGACCATTTTACAATTTGGGCCCAAGTTAGAAGCAGAGCCTAAGGTGTAAATTATCGATAGTCCATATATCGGAAACTATAAGAGATAATGCAATTTGGCAACCGGCAATGTAATTAGCATGCCGAATATTACTTGGAATGTGAATTGGAACGAAATCGCCAATAGGTAAGACCATTTTACAATTTGGGCCCAAGTTAGAAGCAGAGCCTAAGGTGTAAATTATCGATAGTCCATATCTCGGAAACTATAAGAGATAATTCAATTTGGCCACCGGCAATGTAATTAGCATGCCGAATATTACTTGGAATGTGAATTGGAACGAAATCGCCAATAGATAAGACCATTTTACAATTTGGGCCCAAGTTAGAAGCAGAGCCTAAGGTGTAAATTATCGATAGTCCATATCTCGGAAACTATAAGAGATAATGCAATTTGGCAACCGGCAATGTAATTAGCATGCCGAATATTACTTGGAATGTGAATTGGAACGAAATCGCCAATAGATAAGTCCATTTTACAATTTGGGCCCAAGTTAGAAGCAGAGCCTAAGGTGTAAATTATCGATAGTCCATATCTCGGAAACTGAAAGGGATAATGCAATTTGGCAACCGGCAATGTAATTAGCATGTCGAATATTACTTGGAATGTGAATTGGAACGAAATCGCCAATAGATAAGACCATTTTACAATTTGGGCCCAAGTTAGAAGCAGAGCCTAAGGTGTAAATTATCGATAGTCCATATCTCGGAAACTATAAGAGATAATGCAGTTTCGCAACCGGCAATGTAATTAGCATGCCGAATATTACTTGGAATGTGAATTGGGGACGTAATCGCCAATAGATAAGACCATTTTACAATTTGGGCCCAAGTTAGAAGCAGAGCCTAAGGTGTAAATTATCGATAGTCCATATCTCGGAAACTATAAGAGATAATGCAATTTGGCAACCGGCAATATAATTAGCATGCCGAATATTACTTGGAATGTGAATTGGAACGAAATCGCCAATAGATAAGACCATTTTACAATTTGGGCCCAAGTTAGAAGCAGAGCCTAAGGTGTAAATTATCGATAGTCCATATCTCGGAAACTATAAGAGATAATGCAATTTGGCAACCGGCAATGTAATTAGCATGCCGAATACCACTTGGAATGTGAATTGGAACGAAATCGCCAATAGATAAGACCATTTTACAATTTGGGCCCAAGTTAGAAGCAGAGCCTAAGGTGTAAATTATCGATAGTCCATATCTCGGAAACTATAAGAGATAATTCAATTTGGCAACCGGCAATGTAATTAGCATGCCGAATATTACTTGGAATGTGAATTGGAACGAAATCGCCAATAGATAAGACGATTTTACAATTTGGGCCCAAGTTAGAAGCAGAGCCTAAGGTGTAAATTATCGATAGTCCATATCTCGGAAACTAAAAGAGATAATGCAATTTGGCAACCGGCAATGTAATTAGCATGCCGAATATTACTTGGAATGTGAATTGGAACGAAATCGCCAATAGATAAGACCATTTTACAATTTGGGCCCAAGTTAGAAGCAGAGCCTAAGGTGTAAATTATCGATAGTCCAAATCTCGGAAACTAAAAGAGATAATGCAATTTGGCAACCGGCAATGTAATTAGCATGCCGAATACCACTTGGAATGTGAATTGGAACGAAATCGCCAATAGATAAGACCATTTTACAATTTGGGCCCAAGTTAGAAGCAGAGCCTAAGGTGTAAATTATCGATAGTCCATATCTCGGAAACTATAAGAGATAATGCAATTTGGCAACCGGCAATGTAATTAGCATGCCGAATATTACTTGGAATGTGAATTGGAACGAAATTGCCAATAGATAAGACCATTTTACAATTTGGGCCCAAGTTAGAAGCAGAGTCTAAGGTGTAAAATTATCGATAGTCCATATCTCGGAAACTATAAGAGATAATGCAATTTGGCAACCGGCAATGTAATTAGCATGCCGAATATTACTTGGAATGTGAATTGGAACGAAATCGCCAATAGATAAGACCATTTTACAATTTGGGCCCAAGTTAGAAGCAGAGCCTAAGGTGTAAATTATCGATAGTCCATATCTCGGAAACTATAAGAGATAATGCAATTTGGCAACCGGCAATGTAATTAGCATGCCGAATACCACTTGGAATGTGAATTGGAACGAAATCGCCAACAGATAAGACCATTTTACAATTTGGGCCCAAGTTAGAAGCAGAGCCTAAGGTGTAAATTATCGATAGTCCATATCTCGGAAACTATAAGAGATAATTCAATTTGGCAACCGGCAATGTAATTAGCATGCCGAATATTACTTGGAATGTGAATTGGAATGAAATCGCCAATAGATAAGACCATTTTACAATTTGGGCCCAAGTTAGAAACAGAGCCTAAGGTGTAAATTATCGATAGTCCATATCTCGGAAACTATCAGAGATAATGCAATTTGGCAACCGCAATGTAATTAGCATGCCGAATATTACTTGGAATGTGAATTGGAACGAAATCGCCAATAGATAAGACGATTTTACAATTTGGGCCCAAGTTAGAAGCAGAGCCTAAGGTGTAAATTACCGATAGTCCATATCTCGGAAACTATAAGTGATAATGCAATTTGGCAACCGGCAATGTAATTAACATGCCGAATATAACTTGGAATGTGAATTGGAACGAAATCGCCAATAGATAAGACCATTTTACAATTTGGGCCCAAGTTAGAAGCAGAGCCTAAGGTGTAAATTATCGATAGTCCATATCTCGGAAACTATAAGAGATAATGCAATTTGGCAACCGGCAATGTAATTAGCATGCCGAATATTACTTGGAATGTGAATTGGAATGAAATCGCCAATAGATAAGAAAATTTTACAATTTGGGCCCAAGTTAGAAGCAGAGCCTAAGGTGTAAATTATCCATAGTCCATATCTCGGAAACTATAAGAGATAATGCAATTTGGCAACCGGCAATGTAACTAGCATGCCGAATACTACTTGGAATGTGAATTGGAACGAAATCGCCAATAGATAAGACCATTTTACAGTTTGGGCCCAAGTTAGAAGCAGAGCCTAAGGTTAAAAATAATCGATAGTCCATATCTCGGAAACTATAAGAGATAATGCAATTTGGGAACCGGCAATGTAATTAGCATGCCGAATATTACTTGGAATGTGAATTGGAACGAAATCGCCAATAGATAAGACCATTTTACAATTTGGGCCCAAGTTAGAAGCAGAGCCTAAGGTGTAAATTATCGATAGTCCATATCTCGGAAACTATAAGAGATAATGCAATTTGGCAAACGGCAATGTAATTAGAATGCCGAATATTACTTGGAATGTGAATTGGAATGAAATCGCCAATAGATAAGACCATTTTACAATTTCGGCCCAAGTTAGAAGCAGAGCCTAAGGTGTAAATTATCCATAGTCCATATCTCGGAAACTATAAGAGATAATGCAATTTGGCAACCGGCAATGTAATTAGCATGCCGAATATTACTTGGAATATGAATTGGAATGAAATCGCCAATAGATAAGAAAATTTTACAATTTGGGCCCAAGTTAGAAGCAGAGCCTAAGGTGTAAATTATCCATAGTCCATATCTCGGAAACTATAAGAGATAATGCAATTTGGCAACCGGCAATGTAACTAGCATGCCGAATACTACTTGGAATGTGAATTGGAACGAAATCGCCAATAGATAAGACCATTTTACAGTTTGGGCCCAAGTTAAAAGCAGAGCCTAAGGTTAAAAATAATCGATAGTCCATATCTCGGAAACTATAAGAGATAATGCAATTTGGGAACCGGCATTGTAATTAGCATGCCGAATATTACTTGGAATGTGAATTGGAACGAAATCGCCAATAGATAAGACCATTTTACAATTTGGGCCCAAGTTAGAAGCAGAGCCTAAGGTGTAAATTATCGATAGTCCATATCTCGGAAACTATAAGAGATAATGCAACTTGGCCACCGGCAATGTAATTAGCATGCCGAATATTACTTGGAATGTGAATTGGAACGAAATCGCCAATAGATAAGACCATTTTACAATTTGGGCCCAAGTTAGAAGCAGAGCCTAAGGTGTAAATTATCGATAGTCCATATCTCGGAAACTATAAGAGATAATGCAGTTTCGCAACCGGCAAAGTAATTAGCATGCCGAATATTACTTGGAATGTGAATTGGGACGAAATCGCCAATAGATAAGACCATTTTACAATTTGGGCCCAAGTTAGAAGCAGAGCCTAAGGTGTAAGTTATCGATAGTCCATATCTCGGAAACTATAAGAGATAATGCAATTTGGCAACCGGCAATGTAATTAGCATGTCGAATATTACTTGGAATGTGAATTGGAACGAAATCGCCAATAGATAAGACCATTTTACAATTTGGGCCCAAGTTAGAAGCAGAGCCTAAGGTGTAAATTATCGATAGTCCATATCTCGGAAACTATAAGAGATAATGCAATTTGGCAACCGGCATTGTAATTAGCATGCCGAATACCACTTGGAATGTGAATTGGAACGAAATCGCCAATAGATAAGACCATTTTACAATTTGGGCCCAAGTTAGAAGCAGAGCCTAAGGTGTAAATTATCGATAGTCCATATCTCGGAAACTATAAGAGATAATTCAATTTGGCAACCGGCAATGTAATTAGCATGCCGAATATTACTTGGAATGTGAATTGGAACGAAATCGCCAATAGATAAGACCATTTTACAATTTGGGCCCAAGTTAGAAGCAGAGCCTAAGGTGTAAATTATCGATAGTCCATATCTCGGAAATTATAAGAGATAATGCAATTTGGCAACCGGCAATGTAATCAGCATGCCGAATATTACTTGGAATGTGAATTGGAATGAAATCGCCAATAGATAAGACGATTTTACAATTTGGGCCCAAGTTAGAAGCAGAGCCTAAGGTGTAAATTACCGATAGTCCATATCTCGGAAACTATAAGAGATAATACAATTTGGCAACCGGCAATGTAATTAGCATGCCGAATATTACTTGGAATGTGAACTGGAACGAAATCGCCAATAGATAAGACCATTTTACAATTTGGCCCCAAGTTAGAAGCAGAGCCTAAGGTGTAAATTATCGATAGTCCATATCTCGGAAACTATAAGAGATAATGCAATTTGGCAACCGGCAATGTAATTAGCATGCCGAATGTTATTTGGAATGTGAACTGGAACGAAATCGCCAATAGATAAGACCATTTTACAATTTGGCCCCAAGTTAGAAGCAGAGCCTAAGGTGTAAATTATCGATAGTCCATATCTCGGAAACTATAAGAGATAATGCAATTTGGCAACCGGCAATGTAATTAGCATGCCGAATATTATTTGGAATGTGAATTGGAATGAAATCGCCAATAGATAAGACCATTTTACAATTAGGGCCCAAGTTAGAAGCAGAGCCTAAGGTGTAAATTATCGATAGTCCATATCTCGGAAACTATAAGAGATAATGCAATTTGGCAACCGGCAATGTAATTAGCATGCCGAATATTACTTGGATTGTGAATTGGAACGAAATCGCCAATAGATAAGACGATTTTACAATTTGGGCCCAAGTTAGAAGCAGAGCCTAAGGTGTAAATTACCGATAGTCCATATCTCGGAAACTATAAGAGATAATGCAATTTGGCAACCGGCAATGTAATTAGCATGCCGAATATTACTTGGAATGTGAATTGGAACGAAATCGCCAATAGATAAGACCATTTTACAATTTGGGCCCAAGTTAGAAGCAGAGCCTAAGGTGTAAATTATCGATAGTCCATATCTCGGAAACTATAAGAGATAATGCAATTTGGCAAACGGCAATGTAATTAGAATGCCGAATATTACTTGGAATGTGAATTGGAATGAAATCGCCAATAGATAAGACCATTTTACAATTTGGGCCCAAGTTAGAAGCAGAGCCTAAGGTGTAAATTATCCATAGTCCATATCTCGAAAACTATAAGAGATAATGCAATTTGGCAACTGGCAATGTAATTAGCATGCCGAATATTACTTGGAATGTGAATTGGGACGAAATCGCCAATAGATAAGACCATTTTACAATTAGGGCCCAAGTTAGAAGCAGAGCCTAAGGTGTAAATTATCGATAGTCCATATCTCGGAAACTATAAGAGATAATGCAATTTGGCAACCGGCAATGTAACTAGCATGCCGAATACTACTTGGAATGTGAATTGGAACGAAATCGCCAATAGATAAGACCATTTTACAGTTTGGGCCCAAGTTAGAAGCAGAGCCTAAGGTTAAAAATAATCGATAGTCCATATCTCGGAAACTATAAGAGATAATGCAATTTGGGAACCGGCAATGTAATTAGCATGCCGAATATTACTTGGAATGTGAATTGGAACGAAATCGCCAATAGATAAGACCATTTTACAATTTGGGCCCAAGTTAGAAGCAGAGCCTAAGGTGTAAATTATCGATAGTCCATATCTCGGAAACTATAAGAGATAATGCAACTTGGCCACCGGCAATGTAATTAGCATGCCGAATATTACTTGGAATGTGAATTGGAACGAAATCGCCAATAGATAAGGCCATTTTACAATTTGGGCCCAAGTTAGAAGCAGAGCCTAAGGTGTAAATTATCGATAGTCCATATCTCGGAAACTATAAGAGATAATGCAATTTGGCAACCGGCAATGTAATTAGCATGCCGAATATTATTTGGAATGTGAATTGGAACGAAATCGCCAATAGATAAGACCATTTTACAATTTGGGCCCAAGTTAGAAGCAGAGCCTAAGGTGTATATTATCGATAGTCCATATCTCGGAAACTATAAGAGATAATGCAATTTGGCAACCGGCAATGTAATTAGCATGCCGAATATTACTTGGAAAGTGAATTGGAACGAAATCGCCAATAGATAAGACCATTTTACAATTTGGGCCCAAGTTAGAAGCAGAGCCTAAGGTGTAAATTATCGATAGTCCATATCTCGGAAACTATAAGAGATAATGCAATTTGGCAACCGGCAATGTAATTAGCATGCCTAATATTACTTGGAATGTGAATTGGAACGAAATCGCCAATAGATAAGACCATTTTACAATTTGGGTCCAAGTTAGAAGCAGAGCCTAAGGTGTAAATTATCGATAGTCCATATCTCGGAAACTATAAGAGATAATGCAATTTGGCAACCGGCAATGTAATTAGCATGCCGAATACCACTTGGAATGTGAATTGGAACGAAATCGCCAATAGATAAGACCATTTTACAATTTGGGCCCAAGTTAGAAGCAGAGCCTAAGGTGTAAATTATCGATAGTCCATATCTCGGAAACTATAAGAGATAATTCAATTTGGCAACCGGCAATGTAATTAGCATGCCGAATATTACTTGGAATGTGAATTGGAACGAAATCGCCAATAGATAAGACCATTTTACAATTTGGGCCCAAGTTAGAAGCAGAGGCTGAGGTGTAAATTATCGATAGTCCATATCTCGGAAACTATAAGAGATAATGCAATTTGGCAACCGGCAATGTAATTTGCATGCCGAATATTACTTGGAAAGTGAATTGGAACGAAATCGCCAATAGATAAGACCATTTTACAATTTGGGCCCAAGTAAGAAGCAGAGCCTAAAGTGTAAATTATCGATAGTCCATATCTCGGAAACTATAAGAGGTAATGCAATTTGGCAACCGGCAATGTAATTAGCATGCCGAATATTACTTGGAATGTGAATTGGAAAGATATCGCCAATAGATAAGACCATTTTACAATTTGGGCCCAAGTTAGAAGCAGAGCATAAGGTGTAAATTATCCATAGTCCATATCTCGGAAACTATAAGAGATAATGCAATTTGGCAACTGGCAATGTAATTAGCATGCCGAATATTACTTGGAATGTGAATTGGAACGAAATCGCCAATAGATAAGACCATTTTACAATTTGGGCCCAAGTTAGAAGCAGAGCCTAAGGTGTAAATTATCGATAGTCCATATCTCTGAAACTATAAGAGATAATGCAATTTGGCAACCGGCAATGTAATTAGCATGCCGAATACTACTTGGAATGTGAATTGGAACGAAATCGCCAATAGATAAGACCATTTTACAATTTGGGCCCAAGTTAGAAGCAGAGCCTAAGGTGTAAATTATCGATAGTCCATATCTCGGAAACTATAAGAGATAATGCAATTTGGCAACCGGCAATGTAATTAGCATGCCGAATATTACTTGGAATGTGAATTGGAACGAAATCGCCAATAGATAACACCATTTTACAATTTGGGCCCAAGTTAGAAGCAGAGCCTAAGGTGTAAATTATCGATAGTCCATATCTCGGAAACTATAAGAGATAATGCAATTTGGCAACCGGCAATGTAATTAGCATGGCGAATATTACTTGGAATGTGAATTGGAACGAAATCGCCAATAGATAAGACGATTTTACAATTTGGGCCCAAGTTAGAAGCAGAGCCTAAGGTGTAAATTATCGATAGTCCATATCTCGGAAACTATAAGAGATAATGCAATTTGGCAACCGGCAATGTAATTAGCATGCCGAATATTACTTGGAATGTGAATTGGAACGAAATCGCCAATAGATAAGACGATTTTACAATTTGGGCCCAAGTTAGAAGCAGAGCCTAAGGTGTAAATTACCGATAGTCCATATCTCGGAAACTATAAGAGATAATGCAATTTGGCAACCGGCAATGTAATTAGCATGCCGAATATTACTTGGAATGTGAATTGGAACGAAATCGCCAATAGATAAGACCATTTTACAATTTGGGCCCAAGTTAGAAGCAGAGCCTAAGGTGTAAATTATCGATAGTCCATATCTCGGAAACTATAAAAGATAATGCAATTTGGCAACCGGCAATGTAATTAGCATGCCGAATATTACTTGGAATGTGAATTGGAATGAAATCGCCAATAGATAAGACTATTTTACAATTTGTGCCCAAGTTAGAAGCAGAGCCTAAGGTGTAAATTATCCATGGTCCATATCTCGGGAACTATAAGAGATAATGCAATTTGGCAACTGGCAATGTAATTAGCATGCCGAATATTACTTGGAATGTGAATTGGGACGAAATCGGTAATAGATAAGACCATTTTACAATTTGGGCCCAAGTTAGAAGCAGAGCCTAAGGTGTAAATTATCGATAGTCCATATCTCGGAAACTATAAGAGATAATGCAATTTGGCAACCGACAATGTAATTATCATGCCGAATACTACTTGGAATGTGAATTGGAACGAAATCGCCAATAGATAAGACCATTTTACAGTTTGGGCCCAAGTTAGAAGCAGAGCCTAAGGTGTAAATTATCGATAGTCCATATCTCGGAAACTATAAGAGATAATGCAATTTCGCAACCGGCAATGTAATTAGCATGCCGAATATTACTTGGAGTGTGAATTGGAACGAAATCGCCAATAGATAAGACCATTTTACAATTTGTGCCCAAGTTAGAAGCAGAGCCTAAGGTGTAAATTATCGATAGTCCGTATCTTGGAAACTATAAGAGATAATGCAATTTGGCAACCGGCAATGTAATTAGCATGCCGAATATTACTTGGAATGTGAATTGGAACGAAATCGCCAATAGATAAGACCATTTTACAATTTGGGCCCAAGTTAGAAGCAGAGCCTAAGGTGTAAATTATCGATAGTCCATATCTCGGAAACTATAAGAGATAATGCAATTTGGCAACCGGCAATGTAATTAGCATGCCGAATATTACTTGGAATGTGAATTGGAACGAAATCGCCAATAGATAAGACCATTTTACAATTTGGGCCCAAGTTAGAAGCAGAGCCTAAGGTGTAAATTATCGATAGTCCATATCTCGGAAACTATAAGAGATAATGCAATTTGGCAACCGGCAATGTAATTAGCATGCCGAATATTACTTGGAATGTGAATTGGAACGAAATCGCCAATAGATAAGACCATTTTACAATTTGGGCCCAAGTTAGAAGCAGAGCCTAAGGTGTAAATTATCGATAGTCCATATCTCGGAAACTATAAAAGATAATGCAATTTGGCTACCGGCAATGTAATTAGCATGCCGAAGATTACTTGGAATGTGAATTGGAACGAAATCGCCAATAGATAAGACCATATTACAATTTGGGCCCAAGTTAGAAGCAGAGCCTAAGGTGTAAATTATCGATAGTCCATATCTCGGAAACTATAAGAGATAATGCAATTTGGCAACCGGCAATGTAATTAGCATGCCGAATATTACTTGGAATGTGAATTGGAATGAAATCGCCAATAGATAAGACCATTTTACAATTTGGGCCCAAGTTAGAAGCAGAGCCTAAGGTGTAAATTATCGATAGTCCATATCTCGGAAACTATAAGAGATAATGCAATTTGGCAACCGGCAATGTAATTAGCATGCCGAATATTACTTGGAATGTGAATTGGAACGAAATCGCCAATAGATAAGACGATTTTACAATTTGGGCCCAAGTTAGAAGCAGAGCCTAAGGTGTAAATTACCGATAGTCCATATCTCGGAAACTATAAGAGATAATGCAATTTGGCAACCGGCAATGTAATTAGCATGCCGAATATTACTTGGAATGTGAATTGGAACGAAATCGCCAATAGATAAGACCATTTTACAATTTGGGCCCAAGTTAGAAGCAGAGCCTAAGGTGTAAATTATCGATAGTCCATATCTCGGAAACTATAAGAGATAATGCAATTTGGCAACCGGCAATGTAATTAGCATGCCGAATATTACTTGGAATGTGAATTGGAACGAAATCGCCAATAGATAAGGCCATTTTACAATTTGGGCCCAAGTTAGAAGCAGAGCCTAAGGTGTAAATTATCGATAATCCATATCTCGGAAACTATAAGAGATAATGCAATTTGGCAAACGGCAATGTAATTAGCATGCCGAATATTACTTGGAATGTGAATTGGAACGAAATCGCCAATAGGTAAGACCATTTTACAATTTGGGCCCAAGTTAGAAGCAGAGCCTAAGGTGTAAATTATCGATAGTCCATATCTCGGAAACTATAAGAGATAATGCAATTTGGCAACCGGCAATGTAATTAGCATGCCGAATATTACTTGGAATGTGAATTGGAACGAAATCGCCAATAGATAAGACCATTTTACAATTTGGGCCCAAGTTAGAAGCAGAGCCTAAGGTGTAAATTATCGATAGTCCATATCTCGGAAACTATAAGAGATAATGCAATTTGGCAACCGGCAATGTAATTAGCATGCCGAATATTACTTGGAATGTGAATTGGAACGAAATCGCCAATAGATAAGACGATTTTACAATTTGGGCCCAAGTTAGAAGCAGAGCCTAAGGTGTAAATTATCGATAGTCCATATCTCGGAAACTAAAAGAGATAATGCAATTTGGCAACCGGCAATGTAATTAGCATGCCGAATATTACTTGGAATGTGAATTGGAACGAAATCGCCAATAGATAAGACCATTTTACAATTTGGGCCCAAGTTAGAAGCAGAGCCTAAGGTGTAAATTATCGATAGTCCATATCTCGGAAACTATAAGAGATAATGCAGTTTCGCAACCGGCAATGTAATTAGCATGCCGAATATTACTTGGAATGTGAATTGGGACGAAATCGCCAATAGATAAGACCATTTTACAATTTGGGCCCAAGTTAGAAGCAGAGCCTAAGGTGTAAATTATCGATAGTCCATATCTCGGAAACTATAAGAGATAATGCAATTTGGCAACCGGCAATGTAATTAGCATGCCGAATATTACTTGGAATGTGAATTGGAACGAAATCGCCAATAGATAAGACCATTTTACAATTTGGGCCCAAGTTAGAAGCAGAGCCTAAGGTGTAAATTATCGATAGTCCATATCTCGGAAACTATAAGAGATAATGCAATTTGGCAACCGGCAATGTAATTAGCATGCCGAATATTACTTGGAATGTGAATTGGAATGAAATCGCCAATAGATAAGACCATTTTACAATTTGGGCCCAAGTTAGAAGCAGAGCCTAAGGTGTAAATTATCGATAGTCCATATCTCGGAAACTATAAGAGATAATGCAATTTGGCAACCGGCAATGTAATTAGCATGCCGAATATTACTTGGAATGTGAATTGGAACGAAATCGCCAATAGATAAGACGATTTTACAATTTGGGCCCAAGTTAGAAGCAGAGCCTAAGGTGTAAATTACCGATAGTCCATATCTCGGAAACTATAAGAGATAATGCAATTTGGCAACCGGCAATGTAATTAGCATGCCGAATATTACTTGGAATGTGAATTGGAACGAAATCGCCAATAGATAAGACCATTTTACAATTTGGGCCCAAGTTAGAAGCAGAGCCTAAGGTGTAAATTATCGATAGTCCATATCTCGGAAACTATAAGAGATAATGCAATTTGGCAACCGGCAATGTAATTAGCATGCCGAATATTACTTGGAGTGTGAATTGGAACGAAATTGCCAATAGATAAGACCATTTTACAATTTGGGCCCAAGTTAGAAGCAGAGCCTAAGGTGTAAATTATCGATAGTCCATATCTCGGAAACTATAAGAGATAATGCAGTTTCGCAACCGGCAATGTAATTAGCATGCCGAATATTACTTGGAATGTGAATTGGGACGAAATCGCCAATAGATAAGACCATTTTACAATTTGGGCCCAAGTTAGAAGCAGAGCCTAAGGTGTAAATTATCGATAGTCCATATCTCGGAAACTATAAGAGATAATGCAATTTGGCAACCGGCAATGTAATTAGCATGCCGTATATTACTTGGAATGTGAATTGGAACGAAATCGCCAATAGATAAGACCATTTTACAATTTGGGCCCAAGTTAGAAGCAGAGCCTAAGGTGTAAATTATCGATAGTCCATATCTCGGAAACTATAAGAGATAATGCAATTTGGCAACCGGCAATGTAATTAGCATGCCGAATACCACTTGGAATGTGAATTGGAACGAAATCGCCAATAGATAAGACCATTTTACAATTTGGGCCCAAGTTAGAAGCAGAGCCTAAGGTGTAAATTATCCATAGTCCATATCTCGGAAACTATAAGAGATAATGCAATTTGGCAACCGGCAATGTAACTAGCATGCCGAATACTACTTGGAATGTGAATTGGAACGAAATCGCCAATAAATAAGACCATTTTACAGTTTGGGCCCAAGTTAGAAGCAGAGCCTAAGGTTAAAAATAATCGATAGTCCATATCTCGGAAACTATAAGAGATAATGCAATTTGGGAACCGGCAATGTAATTAGCATGCCGAATATTACTTGGAATGTGAATTGGAACGAAATCGCCAATAGATAAGACCATTTTACAATTTGGGCCCAAGTTAGAAGCAGAGCCTAAGGTGTAAATTATCGATAGTCCATATCTCGGAAACTATAAGAGATAATGCAATTTGGCAAACGGCAATGTAATTAGAATGCCGAATATTACTTGGAATGTGAATTGGAATGAAATCGCCAATAGATAAGACCATTTTACAATTTCGGCCCAAGTTAGAAGCAGAGCCTAAGGTGTAAATTATCCATAGTCCATATCTCGGAAACTATAAGAGATAATGCAATTTGGCAACCGGCAATGTAATTAGCATGCCGAATATTACTTGGAATATGAATTGGAATGAAATCGCCAATAGATAAGAAAATTTTACAATTTGGGCCCAAGTTAGAAGCAGAGCCTAAGGTGTAAATTATCCATAGTCCATATCTCGGAAACTATAAGAGATAATGCAATTTGGCAACCGGCAATGTAACTAGCATGCCGAATACTACTTGGAATGTGAATTGGAACGAAATCGCCAATAGATAAGACCATTTTACAGTTTGGGCCCAAGTTAAAAGCAGAGCCTAAGGTTAAAAATAATCGATAGTCCATATCTCGGAAACTATAAGAGATAATGCAATTTGGGAACCGGCATTGTAATTAGCATGCCGAATATTACTTGGAATGTGAATTGGAACGAAATCGCCAATAGATAAGACCATTTTACAATTTGGGCCCAAGTTAGAAGCAGAGCCTAAGGTGTAAATTATCGATAGTCCATATCTCGGAAACTATAAGAGATAATGCAACTTGGCCACCGGCAATGTAATTAGCATGCCGAATATTACTTGGAATGTGAATTGGAACGAAATCGCCAATAGATAAGACCATTTTACAATTTGGGCCCAAGTTAGAAGCAGAGCCTAAGGTGTAAATTATCGATAGTCCATATCTCGGAAACTATAAGAGATAATGCAGTTTCGCAACCGGCAAAGTAATTAGCATGCCGAATATTACTTGGAATGTGAATTGGGACGAAATCGCCAATAGATAAGACCATTTTACAATTTGGGCCCAAGTTAGAAGCAGAGCCTAAGGTGTAAGTTATCGATAGTCCATATCTCGGAAACTATAAGAGATAATGCAATTTGGCAACCGGCAATGTAATTAGCATGTCGAATATTACTTGGAATGTGAATTGGAACGAAATCGCCAATAGATAAGACCATTTTACAATTTGGGCCCAAGTTAGAAGCAGAGCCTAAGGTGTAAATTATCGATAGTCCATATCTCGGAAACTATAAGAGATAATGCAATTTGGCAACCGGCATTGTAATTAGCATGCCGAATACCACTTGGAATGTGAATTGGAACGAAATCGCCAATAGATAAGACCATTTTACAATTTGGGCCCAAGTTAGAAGCAGAGCCTAAGGTGTAAATTATCGATAGTCCATATCTCGGAAACTATAAGAGATAATTCAATTTGGCAACCGGCAATGTAATTAGCATGCCGAATATTACTTGGAATGTGAATTGGAACGAAATCGCCAATAGATAAGACCATTTTACAATTTGGGCCCAAGTTAGAAGCAGAGCCTAAGGTGTAAATTATCGATAGTCCATATCTCGGAAACTATAAGAGATAATGCAATTTGGCAACCGGCAATGTAATCAGCATGCCGAATATTACTTGGAATGTGAATTGGAATGAAATCGCCAATAGATAAGACGATTTTACAATTTGGGCCCAAGTTAGAAGCAGAGCCTAAGGTGTAAATTACCGATAGTCCATATCTCGGAAACTATAAGAGATAATACAATTTGGCAACCGGCAATGTAATTAGCATGCCGAATATTACTTGGAATGTGAACTGGAACGAAATCGCCAATAGATAAGACCATTTTACAATTTGGCCCCAAGTTAGAAGCAGAGCCTAAGGTGTAAATTATCGATAGTCCATATCTCGGAAACTATAAGAGATAATGCAATTTGGCAACCGGCAATGTAATTAGCATGCCGAATGTTATTTGGAATGTGAACTGGAACGAAATCGCCAATAGATAAGACCATTTTACAATTTGGCCCCAAGTTAGAAGCAGAGCCTAAGGTGTAAATTATCGATAGTCCATATCTCGGAAACTATAAGAGATAATGCAATTTGGCAACCGGCAATGTAATTAGCATGCCGAATATTATTTGGAATGTGAATTGGAATGAAATCGCCAATAGATAAGACCATTTTACAATTAGGGCCCAAGTTAGAAGCAGAGCCTAAGGTGTAAATTATCGATAGTCCATATCTCGGAAACTATAAGAGATAATGCAATTTGGCAACCGGCAATGTAATTAGCATGCCGAATATTACTTGGATTGTGAATTGGAACGAAATCGCCAATAGATAAGACGATTTTACAATTTGGGCCCAAGTTAGAAGCAGAGCCTAAGGTGTAAATTACCGATAGTCCATATCTCGGAAACTATAAGAGATAATGCAATTTGGCAACCGGCAATGTAATTAGCATGCCGAATATTACTTGGAATGTGAATTGGAACGAAATCGCCAATAGATAAGACCATTTTACAATTTGGGCCCAAGTTAGAAGCAGAGCCTAAGGTGTAAATTATCGATAGTCCATATCTCGGAAACTATAAGAGATAATGCAATTTGGCAAACGGCAATGTAATTAGAATGCCGAATATTACTTGGAATGTGAATTGGAATGAAATCGCCAATAGATAAGACCATTTTACAATTTGGGCCCAAGTTAGAAGCAGAGCCTAAGGTGTAAATTATCCATAGTCCATATCTCGAAAACTATAAGAGATAATGCAATTTGGCAACTGGCAATGTAATTAGCATGCCGAATATTACTTGGAATGTGAATTGGGACGAAATCGCCAATAGATAAGACCATTTTACAATTAGGGCCCAAGTTAGAAGCAGAGCCTAAGGTGTAAATTATCGATAGTCCATATCTCGGAAACTATAAGAGATAATGCAATTTGGCAACCGGCAATGTAACTAGCATGCCGAATACTACTTGGAATGTGAATTGGAACGAAATCGCCAATAGATAAGACCATTTTACAGTTTGGGCCCAAGTTAGAAGCAGAGCCTAAGGTTAAAAATAATCGATAGTCCATATCTCGGAAACTATAAGAGATAATGCAATTTGGGAACCGGCAATGTAATTAGCATGCCGAATATTACTTGGAATGTGAATTGGAACGAAATCGCCAATAGATAAGACCATTTTACAATTTGGGCCCAAGTTAGAAGCAGAGCCTAAGGTGTAAATTATCGATAGTCCATATCTCGGAAACTATAAGAGATAATGCAACTTGGCCACCGGCAATGTAATTAGCATGCCGAATATTACTTGGAATGTGAATTGGAACGAAATCGCCAATAGATAAGGCCATTTTACAATTTGGGCCCAAGTTAGAAGCAGAGCCTAAGGTGTAAATTATCGATAGTCCATATCTCGGAAACTATAAGAGATAATGCAATTTGGCAACCGGCAATGTAATTAGCATGCCGAATATTATTTGGAATGTGAATTGGAACGAAATCGCCAATAGATAAGACCATTTTACAATTTGGGCCCAAGTTAGAAGCAGAGCCTAAGGTGTATATTATCGATAGTCCATATCTCGGAAACTATAAGAGATAATGCAATTTGGCAACCGGCAATGTAATTAGCATGCCGAATATTACTTGGAAAGTGAATTGGAACGAAATCGCCAATAGATAAGACCATTTTACAATTTGGGCCCAAGTTAGAAGCAGAGCCTAAGGTGTAAATTATCGATAGTCCATATCTCGGAAACTATAAGAGATAATGCAATTTGGCAACCGGCAATGTAATTAGCATGCCTAATATTACTTGGAATGTGAATTGGAACGAAATCGCCAATAGATAAGACCATTTTACAATTTGGGTCCAAGTTAGAAGCAGAGCCTAAGGTGTAAATTATCGATAGTCCATATCTCGGAAACTATAAGAGATAATGCAATTTGGCAACCGGCAATGTAATTAGCATGCCGAATACCACTTGGAATGTGAATTGGAACGAAATCGCCAATAGATAAGACCATTTTACAATTTGGGCCCAAGTTAGAAGCAGAGCCTAAGGTGTAAATTATCGATAGTCCATATCTCGGAAACTATAAGAGATAATTCAATTTGGCAACCGGCAATGTAATTAGCATGCCGAATATTACTTGGAATGTGAATTGGAACGAAATCGCCAATAGATAAGACCATTTTACAATTTGGGCCCAAGTTAGAAGCAGAGGCTGAGGTGTAAATTATCGATAGTCCATATCTCGGAAACTATAAGAGATAATGCAATTTGGCAACCGGCAATGTAATTTGCATGCCGAATATTACTTGGAAAGTGAATTGGAACGAAATCGCCAATAGATAAGACCATTTTACAATTTGGGCCCAAGTAAGAAGCAGAGCCTAAAGTGTAAATTATCGATAGTCCATATCTCGGAAACTATAAGAGGTAATGCAATTTGGCAACCGGCAATGTAATTAGCATGCCGAATATTACTTGGAATGTGAATTGGAAAGATATCGCCAATAGATAAGACCATTTTACAATTTGGGCCCAAGTTAGAAGCAGAGCATAAGGTGTAAATTATCCATAGTCCATATCTCGGAAACTATAAGAGATAATGCAATTTGGCAACTGGCAATGTAATTAGCATGCCGAATATTACTTGGAATGTGAATTGGAACGAAATCGCCAATAGATAAGACCATTTTACAATTTGGGCCCAAGTTAGAAGCAGAGCCTAAGGTGTAAATTATCGATAGTCCATATCTCTGAAACTATAAGAGATAATGCAATTTGGCAACCGGCAATGTAATTAGCATGCCGAATACTACTTGGAATGTGAATTGGAACGAAATCGCCAATAGATAAGACCATTTTACAATTTGGGCCCAAGTTAGAAGCAGAGCCTAAGGTGTAAATTATCGATAGTCCATATCTCGGAAACTATAAGAGATAATGCAATTTGGCAACCGGCAATGTAATTAGCATGCCGAATATTACTTGGAATGTGAATTGGAACGAAATCGCCAATAGATAACACCATTTTACAATTTGGGCCCAAGTTAGAAGCAGAGCCTAAGGTGTAAATTATCGATAGTCCATATCTCGGAAACTATAAGAGATAATGCAATTTGGCAACCGGCAATGTAATTAGCATGCCGAATATTACTTGGAATGTGAATTGGAACGAAATCGCCAATAGATAAGACGATTTTACAATTTGGGCCCAAGTTAGAAGCAGAGCCTAAGGTGTAAATTACCGATAGTCCATATCTCGGAAACTATAAGAGATAATGCAATTTGGCAACCGGCAATGTAATTAGCATGCCGAATATTACTTGGAATGTGAATTGGAACGAAATCGCCAATAGATAAGACCATTTTACAATTTGGGCCCAAGTTAGAAGCAGAGCCTAAGGTGTAAATTATCGATAGTCCATATCTCGGAAACTATAAAAGATAATGCAATTTGGCAACCGGCAATGTAATTAGCATGCCGAATATTACTTGGAATGTGAATTGGAATGAAATCGCCAATAGATAAGACTATTTTACAATTTGTGCCCAAGTTAGAAGCAGAGCCTAAGGTGTAAATTATCCATGGTCCATATCTCGGGAACTATAAGAGATAATGCAATTTGGCAACTGGCAATGTAATTAGCATGCCGAATATTACTTGGAATGTGAATTGGGACGAAATCGGTAATAGATAAGACCATTTTACAATTTGGGCCCAAGTTAGAAGCAGAGCCTAAGGTGTAAATTATCGATAGTCCATATCTCGGAAACTATAAGAGATAATGCAATTTGGCAACCGACAATGTAATTATCATGCCGAATACTACTTGGAATGTGAATTGGAACGAAATCGCCAATAGATAAGACCATTTTACAGTTTGGGCCCAAGTTAGAAGCAGAGCCTAAGGTGTAAATTATCGATAGTCCATATCTCGGAAACTATAAGAGATAATGCAATTTCGCAACCGGCAATGTAATTAGCATGCCGAATATTACTTGGAGTGTGAATTGGAACGAAATCGCCAATAGATAAGACCATTTTACAATTTGTGCCCAAGTTAGAAGCAGAGCCTAAGGTGTAAATTATCGATAGTCCGTATCTTGGAAACTATAAGAGATAATGCAATTTGGCAACCGGCAATGTAATTAGCATGCCGAATATTACTTGGAATGTGAATTGGAACGAAATCGCCAATAGATAAGACCATTTTACAATTTGGGCCCAAGTTAGAAGCAGAGCCTAAGGTGTAAATTATCGATAGTCCATATCTCGGAAACTATAAGAGATAATGCAATTTGGCAACCGGCAATGTAATTAGCATGCCGAATATTACTTGGAATGTGAATTGGAACGAAATCGCCAATAGATAAGACCATTTTACAATTTGGGCCCAAGTTAGAAGCAGAGCCTAAGGTGTAAATTATCGATAGTCCATATCTCGGAAACTATAAGAGATAATGCAATTTGGCAACCGGCAATGTAATTAGCATGCCGAATATTACTTGGAATGTGAATTGGAACGAAATCGCCAATAGATAAGACCATTTTACAATTTGGGCCCAAGTTAGAAGCAGAGCCTAAGGTGTAAATTATCGATAGTCCATATCTCGGAAACTATAAAAGATAATGCAATTTGGCTACCGGCAATGTAATTAGCATGCCGAAGATTACTTGGAATGTGAATTGGAACGAAATCGCCAATAGATAAGACCATATTACAATTTGGGCCCAAGTTAGAAGCAGAGCCTAAGGTGTAAATTATCGATAGTCCATATCTCGGAAACTATAAGAGATAATGCAATTTGGCAACCGGCAATGTAATTAGCATGCCGAATATTACTTGGAATGTGAATTGGAATGAAATCGCCAATAGATAAGACCATTTTACAATTTGGGCCCAAGTTAGAAGCAGAGCCTAAGGTGTAAATTATCGATAGTCCATATCTCGGAAACTATAAGAGATAATGCAATTTGGCAACCGGCAATGTAATTAGCATGCCGAATATTACTTGGAATGTGAATTGGAACGAAATCGCCAATAGATAAGACGATTTTACAATTTGGGCCCAAGTTAGAAGCAGAGCCTAAGGTGTAAATTACCGATAGTCCATATCTCGGAAACTATAAGAGATAATGCAATTTGGCAACCGGCAATGTAATTAGCATGCCGAATATTACTTGGAATGTGAATTGGAACGAAATCGCCAATAGATAAGACCATTTTACAATTTGGGCCCAAGTTAGAAGCAGAGCCTAAGGTGTAAATTATCGATAGTCCATATCTCGGAAACTATAAGAGATAATGCAATTTGGCAACCGGCAATGTAATTAGCATGCCGAATATTACTTGGAATGTGAATTGGAACGAAATCGCCAATAGATAAGGCCATTTTACAATTTGGGCCCAAGTTAGAAGCAGAGCCTAAGGTGTAAATTATCGATAATCCATATCTCGGAAACTATAAGAGATAATGCAATTTGGCAAACGGCAATGTAATTAGCATGCCGAATATTACTTGGAATGTGAATTGGAACGAAATCGCCAATAGGTAAGACCATTTTACAATTTGGGCCCAAGTTAGAAGCAGAGCCTAAGGTGTAAATTATCGATAGTCCATATCTCGGAAACTATAAGAGATAATGCAATTTGGCAACCGGCAATGTAATTAGCATGCCGAATATTACTTGGAATGTGAATTGGAACGAAATCGCCAATAGATAAGACCATTTTACAATTTGGGCCCAAGTTAGAAGCAGAGCCTAAGGTGTAAATTATCGATAGTCCATATCTCGGAAACTATAAGAGATAATGCAATTTGGCAACCGGCAATGTAATTAGCATGCCGAATATTACTTGGAATGTGAATTGGAACGAAATCGCCAATAGATAAGACGATTTTACAATTTGGGCCCAAGTTAGAAGCAGAGCCTAAGGTGTAAATTATCGATAGTCCATATCTCGGAAACTAAAAGAGATAATGCAATTTGGCAACCGGCAATGTAATTAGCATGCCGAATATTACTTGGAATGTGAATTGGAACGAAATCGCCAATAGATAAGACCATTTTACAATTTGGGCCCAAGTTAGAAGCAGAGCCTAAGGTGTAAATTATCGATAGTCCATATCTCGGAAACTATAAGAGATAATGCAGTTTCGCAACCGGCAATGTAATTAGCATGCCGAATATTACTTGGAATGTGAATTGGGACGAAATCGCCAATAGATAAGACCATTTTACAATTTGGGCCCAAGTTAGAAGCAGAGCCTAAGGTGTAAATTATCGATAGTCCATATCTCGGAAACTATAAGAGATAATGCAATTTGGCAACCGGCAATGTAATTAGCATGCCGAATATTACTTGGAATGTGAATTGGAACGAAATCGCCAATAGATAAGACCATTTTACAATTTGGGCCCAAGTTAGAAGCAGAGCCTAAGGTGTAAATTATCGATAGTCCATATCTCGGAAACTATAAGAGATAATGCAATTTGGCAACCGGCAATGTAATTAGCATGCCGAATATTACTTGGAATGTGAATTGGAATGAAATCGCCAATAGATAAGACCATTTTACAATTTGGGCCCAAGTTAGAAGCAGAGCCTAAGGTGTAAATTATCGATAGTCCATATCTCGGAAACTATAAGAGATAATGCAATTTGGCAACCGGCAATGTAATTAGCATGCCGAATATTACTTGGAATGTGAATTGGAACGAAATCGCCAATAGATAAGACGATTTTACAATTTGGGCCCAAGTTAGAAGCAGAGCCTAAGGTGTAAATTACCGATAGTCCATATCTCGGAAACTATAAGAGATAATGCAATTTGGCAACCGGCAATGTAATTAGCATGCCGAATATTACTTGGAATGTGAATTGGAACGAAATCGCCAATAGATAAGACCATTTTACAATTTGGGCCCAAGTTAGAAGCAGAGCCTAAGGTGTAAATTATCGATAGTCCATATCTCGGAAACTATAAGAGATAATGCAATTTGGCAACCGGCAATGTAATTAGCATGCCGAATATTACTTGGAGTGTGAATTGGAACGAAATTGCCAATAGATAAGACCATTTTACAATTTGGGCCCAAGTTAGAAGCAGAGCCTAAGGTGTAAATTATCGATAGTCCATATCTCGGAAACTATAAGAGATAATGCAGTTTCGCAACCGGCAATGTAATTAGCATGCCGAATATTACTTGGAATGTGAATTGGGACGAAATCGCCAATAGATAAGACCATTTTACAATTTGGGCCCAAGTTAGAAGCAGAGCCTAAGGTGTAAATTATCGATAGTCCATATCTCGGAAACTATAAGAGATAATGCAATTTGGCAACCGGCAATGTAATTAGCATGCCGTATATTACTTGGAATGTGAATTGGAACGAAATCGCCAATAGATAAGACCATTTTACAATTTGGGCCCAAGTTAGAAGCAGAGCCTAAGGTGTAAATTATCGATAGTCCATATCTCGGAAACTATAAGAGATAATGCAATTTGGCAACCGGCAATGTAATTAGCATGCCGAATACCACTTGGAATGTGAATTGGAACGAAATCGCCAATAGATAAGACCATTTTACAATTTGGGCCCAAGTTAGAAGCAGAGCCTAAGGTGTAAATTATCGATAGTCCATATCTCGGAAACTATAAGAGATAATTCAATTTGGCAACCGGCAATGTAATTAGCATGCCGAATATTACTTGGAATGTGAATTGGAACGAAATCGCCAATAGATAAGACCATTTTACAATTTGGGCCCAAGTTAGAAGCGGAGCCTAAGGTGTAAATTATCGATAGTCCATATCTCGGAAACTATAAGAGATAATGCAATTTTGCCACCGGCAATGTAATTAGCATGCCGAATATTACTTGGAATGTGAATTGGAACGAAATCGCCAATAGATAAGACGATTTTACAATTTGGGCCCAAGTTAGAAGCAGAGCCTAAGGTGTAAATTATCGATAGTCCATATCTCGGAAACTAAAAGAGATAATGCAATTTGGCAACCGGCAATGTAATTAGCATGCCGAATATTACTTGGAATGTGAATTGGAACGAAATCGCCAATAGATAAGACCATTTTACAATTTGGGCCCAAGTTAGAAGCAGAGCCTAAGGTGTAAATTATCGATAGTCCATATCTCGGAAACTATAAGAGATAATGCAGTTTCGCAACCGGCAATGTAATTAGCATGCCGAATATTACTTGGAATGTGAATTGGGACGAAATCGCCAATAGATAAGACCATTTTACAATTTGGGCCCAAGTTAGAAGCAGAGCCTAAGGTGTAAATTATCGATAGTCCATATCTCGGAAACTATAAGAGATAATGCAATTTGGCAACCGGCAATGTAATTAGCATGCCGAATATTACTTGGAATGTGAATTGGAACGAAATCGCCAATAGGTAAGACCATTTTACAATTTGGGCCCAAGTTAGAAGCAGAGCCTAAGGTGTAAATTATCGATAGTCCATATCTCGGAAACTATAAGAGATAATGCAATTTGGCAACCGGCAATGTAATTAGCATGCCGAATATTACTTGGAATGTGAATTGGAACGAAATCGCCAATAGGTAAGACCATTTTACAATTTGGGCCCAAGTTAGAAGCAGAGCCTAAGGTGTAAATTATCGATAGTCCATATCTCGGAAACTATAATAGATAATGCAATTTGGCAACCGGCAATGTAATTAGCATGCCGAATATTACTTGGAATGTGAATTGGAATGAAATCGCCAATAGATAAGACCATTTTACAATTTGGGCCCAAGTTAGAAGCAGAGCCTAAGGTGTAAATTATCGATAGTCCATATCTCGGAAACTATAAGAGATAATGCAATTTGGCAACCGGCAATGTAATTAGCATGCCGAATATTACTTGGAATGTGAATTGGAACGAAATCGCCAATAGATAAGACGATTTTACAATTTGGGCCCAAGTTAGAAGCAGAGCCTAAGCTGTAAATTACCGATAGTCCATATCTCGGAAACTATAAGAGATAATGCAATTTGGCAACCGGCAATGTAATTAGCATGCCGAATATTACTTGGAATGTGAATTGGAACGAAATCGCCAATAGATAAGACCATTTTACAATTTGGGCCAAAGTTAGAAGCAGAGCCTAAGGTGTAAATTATCGATAGTCCATATCTCGGAAACTATAAGAGATAATGCAATTTGGCAACCGGCAATGTAATTAGCATGCCGAATATTACTTGGAATGTGAATTGGAATGAAATCGCCAATAGATAAGACTATTTTACAATTTGTGCCCAAGTTAGAAGCAGAGCCTAAGGTGTAAATTATCCATAGTCCATATCACGGGAACTATAAGAGATAATGCAATTTGGCAACTGGCAATGTAATTAGCATGCCGAATATTACTTGGAATGTGAATTGGGACGAAATCGCCAATAGATAAGACCATTTTACAATTTGGGCCCAAGTTAGAAGCAGAGCCTAAGGTGTAAATTATCGATAGTCCATATCTCGGAAACTATAAGAGATAATGCAATTTGGCAACCGGCAATGTAATTATCATGCCGAATACTACTTGGAATGTGAATTGGAACGAAATCGCCAATAGATAAGACCATTTTACAGTTTGGGCCCAAGTTAGAAGCAGAGCCTAAGGTTAAAAATAATCGATAGTCCATATCTCGGAAACTATAAGAGATAATGCTATTTGGGAACCGGCAATGTAATTAGCATGCCGAATATTACTTGGAATGTGAATTGGAACGAAATCGCCAATAGATAAGACCATTTTACAATTTGGGCCCAAGTTAGAAGCAGAGCCTAAGGTGTAAATTATCGATAGTCCATATCTCGGAAACTATAAGAGATAATGCAACTTGGCCACCGGCAATGTAATTAGCATGCCGAATATTACTTGGAATGTGAATTGGAACGAAATCGCCAATAGGTAAGACCATTTTACAATTTGGGCCCAAGTTAGAAGCAGAGCCTAAGGTGTAAATTATCGATAGTCCATATCTCGGAAACTATAGGAGATAATTCAATTTGGCAACCGGCAATGTAATTAGCATGCCAAATACTACTTGGAATGTGAATTGGAACGAAATCGCCAATAGATAAGGCCATTTTACAGTTTGGGCCCAAGTTAGAAGCAGAGCCTAAGGTTAAAAATAATCGATAGTCCATATCTCGGAAACTATAAGAGATAATGCAATTTGGGAACCGGCAAGGTAATTAGCATGCCGAATATTACTTGGAATGTGAATTGGAACGAAATCGCCAATAGATAAGACCATTTTACAATTTGGGCCCAAGTTAGAAGCAGAGCTTAAGGTGTAAATTATCGATAGTCCATATCTCGGAAACTATAAGAGATAATGCAACTTGGCCACCGGCAATGTAATTAGCATGCCGAATATTACTTGGAATGTGAATTGGAACGAAATCGCCAATAGATAAGACCATTTTACAATTTGGGCCCAAGTTAGAAGCAGAGCCTAAGGTGTAAATTATCGATAGTCCATATCTCGGAAACTATAAGAGATAATGCAATTTGGCAATCGGCAATGTAATTAGCATGCCGAATATTACTTGGAATGTAAATTGGAACGAAATCGCCAATAGATAAGACCATTCTACAATTTGGGCCCAAGTTAGAAGCAGAGCCTAAGGTGTAAATTATCCATAGTCCATATCTCGGAAACTATAAGAGATAATGCAATTTGGCAACCGGCAATGTAATTAGCATGCCGAATATTACTTGGAATGTGAATTGGAACGAAATCGCCAATAGATAAGACCATTTTACAATTTGGGCCCAAGTTAGAAGCAGAGCCTAAGGTGTAAATTATTGATAGTCCATATCTCGGGAACTATAAGAGATAATGCAATTTGGCAACTGGCAATGTAATTAGCATGCCGAATATTACTTGGAATGTGAATTGGGACGAAATCGCCAATAGATAAGACCATTTTACAATTTGGGCCCAAGTTAGAAGCAGAGCCTAAGGTGTAAATTATCGATAGTCCATATCTCGGAAACTATAAGAGATAATGCAATTTGGCAACCGGCAATGTAATTATCATGCCGAATACTACTTGGAATGTGAATTGGAACGAAATCGCCAATAGATAAGACCATTTTACAGTTTGGGCCCAAGTTAGAAGCAGAGCCTAAGGTTAAAAATAATCGATAGTCCATATCTCGGAAACTATAAGAGATAATGCTATTTGGGAACCGGCAATGTAATTAGCATGCCGAATATTACTTGGAATGTGAATTGGAACGAAATCGCCAATAGATAAGACCATTTTACAATTTGGGCCCAAGTTAGAAGCAGAGCCTAAGGTGTAAATTATCGATAGTCCATATCTCGGAAACTATAAGAGATAATGCAACTTGGCCACCGGCAATGTAATTAGCATGCCGAATATTACTTGGAATGTGAATTGGAACGAAATCGCCAATAGGTAAGACCATTTTACAATTTGGGCCCAAGTTAGAAGCAGAGCCTAAGGTGTAAATTATCGATAGTCCATATCTCGGAAACTAAAGGAGATAATTCAATTTGGCAACCGGCAATGTAATTAGCATGCCGAATACTACTTGGAATGTGAATTGGAACGAAATCGCCAATAGATAAGACCATTTTACAGTTTGGGCCCAAGTTAGAAGCAGAGCCTAAGGTTAAAAATAATCGATAGTCCATATCTCGGAAACTATAAGAGATAATGCAATTTGGGAACCGGCAATGTAATTAGCATGCCGAATATTACTTGGAATGTGAATTGGAACGAAATCGCCAATAGATAAGACCATTTTACAATTTGGGCCCAAGTTAGAAGCAGAGCCTAAGGTGTAAATTATCGATAGTCCATATCTCGGAAACTATAAGAGATAATGCAACTTGGCCACCGGCAATGTAATTAGCATGCCGAATATTACTTGGAATGTGAATTGGAACGAAATCGCCAATAGATAAGACCATTTTACAATTTGGGCCCAAGTTAGAAGCAGAGCCTAAGGTGTAAATTATCGATAGTCCATATCTCGGAAACTATAAGAGATAATGCAATTTGGCAGTCGGCAATGTAATTAGCATGCCGAATATTACTTGGAATGTAAATTGGAACGAAATCGCCAATAGATAAGACCAACAATTACAATTTGGGCCCAAGTTAGAAGCAGAGCCTAAGGTGTAAATTATCCATAGTCCATATCTCGGAAACTATAAGAGATAATGCAATTTGGCAACCGGCAATGTAATTAGCATGCCGAATATTACTTGGAATGTGAATTGGAACGAAATCGCCAATAGATAAGACCATTTTACAATTTGGGCCCAAGTTAGAAGCAGAGCCTAAGGTGTAAATTATTGATAGTCCATATCTCGGAAACTATAAGAGATAATGCAATTTCGCAACCGGCAATGTAATTAGCATGCCGAATATTACTTGGAGTGTGAATTGGAACGAAATCGCCAATAGATAAGACCATTTTACAATTTGGGCCCAAGTTAGAAGCAGAGCCTAAGGTGTAAATTATCGATAGTCCGTATCTTGGAAACTATAAGAGATAATGCAATTTGGCAACCGGCAATGTAATTAGCATGCCGAATATTACCTGGAATGTGAATTGGAACGAAATCGCCAATAGATAAGACCATTTTACAATTTGGGCCCAAGTTAGAAGCAGAGCCTAAGGTGTAAATTATCGATAGTCCATATCTCGGAAACTATAAGAGATAATGCAATTTGGCAACCGGCAATGTAATTAGCATGCCGAATATTACTTGGAATATGAATTGGAACGAAATCGCCAATAGATAAGACCATTTTACAATTTGGGCCCAAGTTAGAAGCAGAGCCTAAGGTGTAAATTATCGATAGTCCATATCTCGGAAACTATAAGAGATAATGCAATTTGGCTACCGGCAATGTAATTAGCATGCCGAATATTACTTGGAATGTGAATTGGAACGAAATCGCCAATAGATAAGACCATATTACAATTTGGGCCCAAGTTAGAAGCAGAGCCTAAGGTGTAAATTATCGATAGTCCATATCTCGGAAACTATAAGAGATAATGCAATTTGGCAACCGGCAATGTAATTAGCATGCTGAATATTACTTGGAATGTGAATTGGAACGAAATCGCCAATAGATAAGACCATTTTACAATTTGGGCCCAAGTTAGAAGCAGAGCCTAAGGTGTAAATTATCGATAGTCCATATCTCGGAAACTATAAGAGATAATGCAATTTGGCAACCGGCAATGTAATTAGCATGCCGAATATTACTTGGAATGTGAATTGGAACGAAATCGCCAATAGGTAAGACCATTTTACAATTTGGGCCCAAGTTAGAAGCAGAGCCTAAGGTGTAAATTATCGATAGTCCATATCTCGGAAACTATAAGAGATAATTCAATTTGGCCACCGGCAATGTAATTAGCATGCCGAATATTACTTGGAATGTGAATTGGAACGAAATCGCCAATAGATAAGACCATTTTACAATTTGGGCCCAAGTTAGAAGCAGAGCCTAAGGTGTAAATTATCGATAGTCCATATCTCGGAAACTATAAGAGATAATGCAATTTGGCAACCGGCAATGTAATTAGCATGCCGAATATTACTTGGAATGTGAATTGGAATGAAATCGCCAATAGATAAGACCATTTTACAATTTGGGCCCAAGTTAGAAGCAGAGCCTAAGGTGTAAATTATCGATAGTCCATATCTCGGAAACTGAAAGGGATAATGCAATTTGGCAACCGGCAATGTAATTAGCATGCCGAATATTACTTGGAATGTGAATTGGAACGAAATCGCCAATAGATAAGACCATTTTACAATTTGGGCCCAAGTTAGAAGCAGAGCCTAAGGTGTAAATTATCGATAGTCCATATCTCGGAAACTATAAGAGATAATGCAGTTTCGCAACCGGCAATGTAATTAGCATGCCGAATATTACTTGGAATGTGAATTGGGACGTAATCGCCAATAGATAAGACCATTTTACAATTTGGGCCCAAGTTAGAAGCAGAGCCTAAGGTGTAAATTATCGATAGTCCATATCTCGGAAACTATAAGAGATAATGCAATTTGGCAACCGGCAATGTAATTAGCATGCCGAATATTACTTGGAATGTGAATTGGAACGAAATCGCCAATAGATAAGACCATTTTACAATTTGGGCCCAAGTTAGAAGCAGAGCCTAAGGTGTAAATTATCGATAGTCCATATCTCGGAAACTATAAGAGATAATGCAATTTGGCAACCGGCAATGTAATTAGCATGCCGAATATTACTTGGAATGTGAATTGGAACGAAATCGCCAATAGATAAGACCATTTTACAATTTGGGCCCAAGTTAGAAGCAGAGCCTAAGGTGTAAATTATCGATAGTCCATATCTCGGAAACTATAAGAGATAATTCAATTTGGCAACCGGCAATGTAATTAGCATGCCGAATATTACTTGGAATGTGAATTGGAACGAAATCGCCAATAGATAAGACCATTTTACAATTTGGGCCCAAGTTAGAAGCAGAGCCTAAGGTGTAAATTATCGATAGTCCATATATCGGAAACTATAAGAGATAATGCAATTTGGCAACCGGCAATGTAATTAGCATGCCGAATATTACTTGGAATGTGAATTGGAACGAAATCGCCAATAGGTAAGACCATTTTACAATTTGGGCCCAAGTTAGAAGCAGAGCCTAAGGTGTAAATTATCGATAGTCCATATCTCGGAAACTATAAGAGATAATTCAATTTGGCCACCGGCAATGTAATTAGCATGCCGAATATTACTTGGAATGTGAATTGGAACGAAATCGCCAATAGATAAGACCATTTTACAATTTGGGCCCAAGTTAGAAGCAGAGCCTAAGGTGTAAATTATCGATAGTCCATATCTCGGAAACTATAAGAGATAATGCAATTTGGCAACCGGCAATGTAATTAGCATGCCGAATATTACTTGGAATGTGAATTGGAACGAAATCGCCAATAGATAAGACCATTTTACAATTTGGGCCCAAGTTAGAAGCAGAGCCTAAGGTGTAAATTATCGATAGTCCATATCTCGGAAACTGAAAGGGATAATGCAATTTGGCAACCGGCAATGTAATTAGCATGCCGAATATTACTTGGAATGTGAATTGGAACGAAATCGCCAATAGATAAGACCATTTTACAATTTGGGCCCAAGTTAGAAGCAGAGCCTAAGGTGTAAATTATCGATAGTCCATATCTCGGAAACTATAAGAGATAATGCAGTTTCGCAACCGGCAATGTAATTAGCATGCCGAATATTACTTGGAATGTGAATTGGGACGTAATCGCCAATAGATAAGACCATTTTACAATTTGGGCCCAAGTTAGAAGCAGAGCCTAAGGTGTAAATTATCGATAGTCCATATCTCGGAAACTATAAGAGATAATGCAATTTGGCAACCGGCAATGTAATTAGCATGCCGAATATTACTTGGAATGTGAATTGGAACGAAATCGCCAATAGATAAGACCATTTTACAATTTGGGCCCAAGTTAGAAGCAGAGCCTAAGGTGTAAATTATCGATAGTCCATATCTCGGAAACTATAAGAGATAATGCAATTTGGCAACCGGCAATGTAATTAGCATGCCGAATACCACTTGGAATGTGAATTGGAACGAAATCGCCAATAGATAAGACCATTTTACAATTTGGGCCCAAGTTAGAAGCAGAGCCTAAGGTGTAAATTATCGATAGTCCATATCTCGGAAACTATAAGAGATAATTCAATTTGGCAACCGGCAATGTAATTAGCATGCCGAATATTACTTGGAATGTGAATTGGAACGAAATCGCCAATAGATAAGACGATTTTACAATTTGGGCCCAAGTTAGAAGCAGAGCCTAAGGTGTAAATTATCGATAGTCCATATCTCGGAAACTAAAAGAGATAATGCAATTTGGCAACCGGCAATGTAATTAGCATGCCGAATATTACTTGGAATGTGAATTGGAACGAAATCGCCAATAGATAAGACCATTTTACAATTTGGGCCCAAGTTAGAAGCAGAGCCTAAGGTGTAAATTATCGATAGTCCAAATCTCGGAAACTAAAAGAGATAATGCAATTTGGCAACCGGCAATGTAATTAGCATGCCGAATACCACTTGGAATGTGAATTGGAACGAAATCGCCAATAGATAAGACCATTTTACAATTTGGGCCCAAGTTAGAAGCAGAGCCTAAGGTGTAAATTATCGATAGTCCATATCTCGGAAACTATAAGAGATAATGCAATTTGGCAACCGGCAATGTAATTAGCATGCCGAATATTACTTGGAATGTGAATTGGAACGAAATTGCCAATAGATAAGACCATTTTACAATTTGGGCCCAAGTTAGAAGCAGAGCCTAAGGTGTAAATTATCGATAGTCCATATCTCGGAAACTATAAGAGATAATGCAATTTGGCAACCGGCAATGTAATTAGCATGCCGAATATTACTTGGAATGTGAATTGGAACGAAATCGCCAATAGATAAGACCATTTTACAATTTGGGCCCAAGTTAGAAGCAGAGCCTAAGGTGTAAATTATCGATAGTCCATATCTCGGAAACTATAAGAGATAATGCAATTTGGCAACCGGCAATGTAATTAGCATGCCGAATACCACTTGGAATGTGAATTGGAACGAAATCGCCAACAGATAAGACCATTTTACAATTTGGGCCCAAGTTAGAAGCAGAGCCTAAGGTGTAAATTATCGATAGTCCATATCTCGGAAACTATAAGAGATAATTCAATTTGGCAACCGGCAATGTAATTAGCATGCCGAATATTACTTGGAATGTGAATTGGAATGAAATCGCCAATAGATAAGACCATTTTACAATTTGGGCCCAAGTTAGAAGCAGAGCCTAAGGTGTAAATTATCGATAGTCCATATCTCGGAAACTATCAGAGATAATGCAATTTGGCAACCGGCAATGTAATTAGCATGCCGAATATTACTTGGAATGTGAATTGGAACGAAATCGCCAATAGATAAGACGATTTTACAATTTGGGCCCAAGTTAGAAGCAGAGCCTAAGGTGTAAATTACCGATAGTCCATATCTCGGAAACTATAAGTGATAATGCAATTTGGCAACCGGCAATGTAATTAACATGCCGAATATAACTTGGAATGTGAATTGGAACGAAATCGCCAATAGATAAGACCATTTTACAATTTGGGCCCAAGTTAGAAGCAGAGCCTAAGGTGTAAATTATCGATAGTCCATATCTCGGAAACTATAAGAGATAATGCAATTTGGCAACCGGCAATGTAATTAGCATGCCGAATATTACTTGGAATGTGAATTGGAATGAAATCGCCAATAGATAAGAAAATTTTACAATTTGGGCCCAAGTTAGAAGCAGAGCCTAAGGTGTAAATTATCCATAGTCCATATCTCGGAAACTATAAGAGATAATGCAATTTGGCAACTGGCAATGTATTTAGCATGCCGAATATTACTTGGAATGTGAATTGGGACGAAATCGCCAATAGATAAGACCATTTTACAATTTGGGCCCAAGTTAGAAGCAGAGCCTAAGGTGTAAATTATCGATAGTCCATATCTCGGAAACTATAAGAGATAATGCAATTTGGCAACCGGCAATGTAATTAGCATGCCGAACACTACTTGGAATGTGAATTGGAACGAAATCGCCAATAGATAAGACCATTTTACAGTTTGGGCCCAAGTTAGAAGCAGAGCCTAAGGTTAAAAATAATCGATAGTCCATATCTCGGAAACTATAAGAGATAATGCAACTTGGCCACCGGCAATGTAATTAGCATGCCGAATATTACTTGGAATGTGAATTGGAACGAAATCGCCAATAGATAAGACCATTTTACAATTTGGGCCCAAGTTAGAAGCAGAGCCTAAGGTGTAAATTATCGATAGTCCATATCTCGGAAACTATAAGAGATAATGCAACTTGGCCACCGGCAATGTAATTAGCATGCCGAATATTACTTGGAATGTGAATTGGAACGAAATCGCCAATAGATAAGACCATTTTACAATTTGGGCCCAAGTTAGAAGCAGAGCCTAAGGTGTAAATTATCGATAGTCCATATCTCGGAAACTATAAGAGATAATGCAGTTTCGCAACCGGCAAAGTAATTAGCATGCCGAATATTACTTGGAATGTGAATTGGGACGAAATCGCCAATAGATAAGACCATTTTACAATTTGGGCCCAAGTTAGAAGCAGAGCCTAAGGTGTAAGTTATCGATAGTCCATATCTCGGAAACTATAAGAGATAATGCAATTTGGCAACCGGCAATGTAATTAGCATGCCGAATATTACTTGGAATGTGAATTGGAACGAAATCGCCAATAGATAAGACCATTTTACAATTTGGGCCCAAGTTAGAAGCAGAGCCTAAGGTGTAAATTATCGATAGTCCATATCTCGGAAACTATAAGAGATAATGCAATTTGGCAACCGGCATTGTAATTAGCATGCCGAATACCACTTGGAATGTGAATTGGAACGAAATCGCCAATAGATAAGACCATTTTACAATTTGGGCCCAAGTTAGAAGCAGAGCCTAAGGTGTAAATTATCGATAGTCCATATCTCGGAAACTATAAGAGATAATTCAATTTGGCAACCGGCAATGTAATTAGCATGCCGAATATTACTTGGAATGTGAATTGGAACGAAATCGCCAATAGATAAGACCATTTTACAATTTGGGCCCAAGTTAGAAGCAGAGCCTAAGGTGTAAATTATCGATAGTCCATATCTCGGAAACTATAAGAGATAATGCAATTTGGCAACCGGCAATGTAATCAGCATGCCGAATATTACTTGGAATGTGAATTGGAACGAAATCGCCAATAGATAAGACGATTTTACAATTTGGGCCCAAGTTAGAAGCAGAGCCTAAGGTGTAAATTACCGATAGTCCATATCTCGGAAACTATAAGAGATAATACAATTTGGCAACCGGCAATGTAATTAGCATGCCGAATATTACTTGGAATGTGAATTGGAACGAAATCGCCAATAGATAAGACCATTTTACAATTTGGCCCCAAGTTAGAAGCAGAGCCTAAGGTGTAAATTATCGATAGTCCATATCTCGGAAACTATAAGAGATAATGCAATTTGGCAACCGGCAATGTAATTAGCATGCCGAATATTATTTGGAATGTGAATTGGAATGAAATCGCCAATAGATAAGACCATTTTACAATTTGGGCCCAAGTTAGAAGCAGAGCCTAAGGTGTAAATTATCGATAGTCCATATCTCGGAAACTATAAGAGATAATGCAATTTGGCAACCGGCAATGTAATTAGCATGCCGAATATTACTTGGATTGTGAATTGGAACGAAATCGCCAATAGATAAGACGATTTTACAATTTGGGCCCAAGTTAGAAGCAGAGCCTAAGGTGTAAATTACCGATAGTCCATATCTCGGAAACTATAAGAGATAATGCAATTTGGCAACCGGCAATGTAATTAGCATGCCGAATATTACTTGGAATGTGAATTGGAACGAAATCGCCAATAGATAAGACCATTTTACAATTTGGGCCCAAGTTAGAAGCAGAGCCTAAGGTGTAAATTATCGATAGTCCATATCTCGGAAACTATAAGAGATAATGCAATTTGGCAAACGGCAATGTAATTAGAATGCCGAATATTACTTGGAATGTGAATTGGAATGAAATCGCCAATAGATAAGACCATTTTACAATTTGGGCCCAAGTTAGAAGCAGAGCCTAAGGTGTAAATTATCCATAGTCCATATCTCGAAAACTATAAGAGATAATGCAATTTGGCAACTGGCAATGTAATTAGCATGCCGAATATTACTTGGAATGTGAATTGGGACGAAATCGCCAATAGATAAGACCATTTTACAATTAGGGCCCAAGTTAGAAGCAGAGCCTAAGGTGTAAATTATCGATAGTCCATATCTCGGAAACTATAAGAGATAATGCAATTTGGCAACCGGCAATGTAACTAGCATGCCGAATACTACTTGGAATGTGAATTGGAACGAAATCGCCAATAGATAAGACCATTTTACAGTTTGGGCCCAAGTTAGAAGCAGAGCCTAAGGTTAAAAATAATCGATAGTCCATATCTCGGAAACTATAAGAGATAATGCAATTTGGGAACCGGCAATGTAATTAGCATGCCGAATATTACTTGGAATGTGAATTGGAACGAAATCGCCAATAGATAAGACCATTTTACAATTTGGGCCCAAGTTAGAAGCAGAGCCTAAGGTGTAAATTATCGATAGTCCATATCTCGGAAACTATAAGAGATAATGCAACTTGGCCACCGGCAATGTAATTAGCATGCCGAATATTACTTGGAATGTGAATTGGAACGAAATCGCCAATAGATAAGGCCATTTTACAATTTGGGCCCAAGTTAGAAGCAGAGCCTAAGGTGTAAATTATCGATAGTCCATATCTCGGAAACTATAAGAGATAATGCAATTTGGCAACCGGCAATGTAATTAGCATGCCGAATATTACTTGGAATGTGAATTGGAACGAAATCGCCAATAGATAAGACCATTTTACAATTTGGGCCCAAGTTAGAAGCAGAGCCTAAGGTGTATATTATCGATAGTCCATATCTCGGAAACTATAAGAGATAATGCAATTTGGCAACCGGCAATGTAATTAGCATGCCGAATATTACTTGGAAAGTGAATTGGAACGAAATCGCCAATAGATAAGACCATTTTACAATTTGGGCCCAAGTTAGAAGCAGAGCCTAAGGTGTAAATTATCGATAGTCCATATCTCGGAAACTATAAGAGATAATGCAATTTGGCAACCGGCAATGTAATTAGCATGCCTAATATTACTTGGAATGTGAATTGGAACGAAATCACCAATAGATAAGACCATTTTACAATTTGGGTCCAAGTTAGAAGCAGAGCCTAAGGTGTAAATTATCGATAGTCCATATCTCGGAAACTATATGAGATAATGCAATTTGGCAACCGGCAATGTAATTAGCATGCCGAATACCACTTGGAATGTGAATTGGAACGAAATCGCCAATAGATAAGACCATTTTACAATTTGGGCCCAAGTTAGAAGCAGAGCCTAAGGTGTAAATTATCGATAGTCCATATCTCGGAAACTATAAGAGATAATTCAATTTGGCAACCGGCAATGTAATTAGCATGCCGAATATTACTTGGAATGTGAATTGGAACGAAATCGCCAATAGATAAGACCATTTTACAATTTGGGCCCAAGTTAGAAGCAGAGGCTGAGGTGTAAATTATCGATAGTCCATATCTCGGAAACTATAAGAGATAATGCAATTTGGCAACCGGCAATGTAATTTGCATGCCGAATATTACTTGGAAAGTGAATTGGAACGAAATCGCCAATAGATAAGACCATTTTACAATTTGGGCCCAAGTAAGAAGCAGAGCCTAAAGTGTAAATTATCGATAGTCCATATCTCGGAAACTATAAGAGGTAATGCAATTTGGCAACCGGCAATGTAATTAGCATGCCGAATATTACTTGGAATGTGAATTGGAAAGATATCGCCAATAGATAAGACCATTTTACAATTTGGGCCCAAGTTAGAAGCAGAGCATAAGGTGTAAATTATCCATAGTCCATATCTCGGAAACTATAAGAGATAATGCAATTTGGCAACTGGCAATGTAATTAGCATGCCGAATATTACTTGGAATGTGAATTGGAACGAAATCGCCAATAGATAAGACCATTTTACAATTTGGGCCCAAGTTAGAAGCAGAGCCTAAGGTGTAAATTATCGATAGTCCATATCTCTGAAACTATAAGAGATAATGCAATTTGGCAACCGGCAATGTAATTAGCATGCCGAATACTACTTGGAATGTGAATTGGAACGAAATCGCCAATAGATAAGACCATTTTACAATTTGGGCCCAAGTTAGAAGCAGAGCCTAAGGTGTAAATTATCGATAGTCCATATCTCGGAAACTATAAGAGATAATGCAATTTGGCAACCGGCAATGTAATTAGCATGCCGAATATTACTTGGAATGTGAATTGGAACGAAATCGCCAATAGATAACACCATTTTACAATTTGGGCCCAAGTTAGAAGCAGAGCCTAAGGTGTAAATTATCGATAGTCCATATCTCGGAAACTATAAGAGATAATGCAATTTGGCAACCGGCAATGTAATTAGCATGGCGAATATTACTTGGAATGTGAATTGGAACGAAATCGCCATTAGATAAGACCATTTTACAATTTGGGCCCAAGTTAGAAGCAGAGCCTAAGATGTAAATAATCGATAGTCCATATCTCGGAAACTATAAGAGATAATGCAATTTGGCAGCCGGCAATGTAATTAGCATGCCGAATATTACTTGGAATGTGAATTGGAACGAAATCGCCAATAGATAAGACCATTTTACAATTTGGGCCCAAGTTAGAAGCAGAGCCTAAGGTGTAAATTATCGATAGTCCATATCTCGGAAACTATAAGAGATAATGCAATTTGGCAACCGGCAATGTAATTAGCATGCCGAATATTACTTGGAATGTGAATTGGAACGAAATCGCCAATAGGTAAGACCATTTTACAATTTGGGCCCAAGTTAGAAGCAGAGCCTAAGGTGTAAATCATCGATAGTCCATATCTCGGAAACTATAAGAGATAATTCAATTTGGCAACCGGCAATGTAATTAGCATGCCGGATATTACTTGGAATGTGAATTGGAACGAAATCGCCAATAGATAAGACCATTTTACAATTTGGGCCCAAGTTAGAAGCAGAGCCTAAGGTGTAAATTATCGATAGTCCATATCTCGGAAACTATAAGAGATAATGCAATTTGGCAACCGGCAATGTAATTAGCATGCCGAATATTACTTGGAATGTGAATTGGAACGAAATCGCCAATAGATAAGACCACTTTACAATTTGGGCCCAAGTTAGAAGCAGAGCCTAAGGTGTAAATTATCGATAGTCCATATCTCGGAATCTATAAGAGATAATGCAATTTGGCAACCGGCAATGTAATTAGCATGCCGAATATTACTTGGAATGTGAATTGGAACGAAATCGCCAATAGATAAGACCATTTTACAATTTGGGCCCAAGTTAGAAGCAGAGCCTAAGGTGTAAATTATCGATAGTCCATATCTCGGAAACTATAAGAGATAATGCAATTTGGCAACCGGCAAGGTAATTAGCATGCCGAGTATTACTTGGAATGTGAATTGGAACGAAATCGCCAATAGATAAGGCGATTTTACAATTTGGGCCCAAGTTAGAAGCAGAGCCTAAGGTGTAAATTATCGATAGTCCATATCTCGGAAACTATAAGAGATAATGCAATTTGGCAACCGGCAATGTAATTAGCATCCCGAATATTACTTGGAATGTGAATTGGAACGAAATCGCCAATAGATAAGACCATTTTACAATTTGGGCCCAAATTAGAAGCAGAGCCTAAGGTGTAAATTATCGATAGTCCATATCTCGGAAACTATAAGAGATAATGCAATTTGGCAACCGGCATTGTAATTAGCATGCCGAATACCACTTGGAATGTGAATTGGAACGAAATCGCCAATAGATAAGACCATTTTACAATTTGGGCCCAAGTTAGAAGCAGAGCCTAAGGTGTAAATTATCGATAGTCCATATCTCGGAAACTATAAGAGATAATTCAATTTGGCAACCGGCAATGTAATTAGCATGCCGAATATTACTTGGAATGTGAATTGGAACGAAATCGCCAATAGATAAGACCATTTTACAATTTGGGCCCAAGTTAGAAGCAGAGCCTAAGGTGAAAATTATCGATAGTCCATATCTCGGAAACTATAAGAGATAATGCAATTTGGCAACCGGCATTGTAATTAGCATGCCGAATACCACTTGGAATGTGAATTGGAACGAAATCGCCAATAGATAAGACCATTTTACAATTTGGGCCCAAGTTAGAAGCAGAGCCTAAGGTGTAAATTATCGATAGTCCATATCTCGGGAACTATAAGAGATAATGCAATTTGGCAACCGGCATTGTAATTAGCATGCCGAATACCACTTGGAATGTGAATTGGAACGAAATCGCCAATAGATAAGACCATTTTACAATTTGGGCCCAAGTTAGAAGCAGAGCCTAAGGTGTAAATTATCGATAGTCCATATCTCGGAAACTATAAGAGATAATTCAATTTGGCAACCGGCAATGTAATTAGCATGCCGAATATTACTTGGAATGTGAATTGGAACGAAATCGCCAATAGATAAGACCATTTTACAATTTGGGCCCAAGTTAGAAGCAGAGCCTAAGGTGTAAATTATCGATAGTCCATATCTCGGAAACTATAAGAGATAATGCAATTTGGCAACCGGCAATGTAATTAGCATGGCGAATATTACTTGGAATGTGAATTGGAACGAAATCGCCATTAGATAAGACCATTTTACAATTTGGGCCCAAGTTAGAAGCAGAGCCTAAGATGTAAATAATCGATAGTCCATATCTCGGAAACTATAAGAGATAATGCAATTTGGCAGCCGGCAATGTAATTAGCATGCCGAATATTACTTGGAATGTGAATTGGAACGAAATCGCCAATAGATAAGACCATTTTACAATTTGGGCCCAAGTTAGAAGCAGAGCCTAAGGTGTAAATTATCGATAGTCCATATCTCGGAAACTATAAGAGATAATGCAATTTGGCAACCGGCAATGTAATTAGCATGCCGAATATTACTTGGAATGTGAATTGGAACGAAATCGCCAATAGGTAAGACCATTTTACAATTTGGGCCCAAGTTAGAAGCAGAGCCTAAGGTGTAAATCATCGATAGTCCATATCTCGGAAACTATAAGAGATAATTCAATTTGGCAACCGGCAATGTAATTAGCATGCCGGATATTACTTGGAATGTGAATTGGAACGAAATCGCCAATAGATAAGACCATTTTACAATTTGGGCCCAAGTTAGAAGCAGAGCCTAAGGTGTAAATTATCGATAGTCCATATCTCGGAAACTATAAGAGATAATGCAATTTGGCAACCGGCAATGTAATTAGCATGCCGAATATTACTTGGAATGTGAATTGGAACGAAATCGCCAATAGATAAGACCACTTTACAATTTGGGCCCAAGTTAGAAGCAGAGCCTAAGGTGTAAATTATCGATAGTCCATATCTCGGAATCTATAAGAGATAATGCAATTTGGCAACCGGCAATGTAATTAGCATGCCGAATATTACTTGGAATGTGAATTGGAACGAAATCGCCAATAGATAAGACCATTTTACAATTTGGGCCCAAGTTAGAAGCAGAGCCTAAGGTGTAAATTATCGATAGTCCATATCTCGGAAACTATAAGAGATAATGCAATTTGGCAACCGGCAAGGTAATTAGCATGCCGAGTATTACTTGGAATGTGAATTGGAACGAAATCGCCAATAGATAAGGCGATTTTACAATTTGGGCCCAAGTTAGAAGCAGAGCCTAAGGTGTAAATTATCGATAGTCCATATCTCGGAAACTATAAGAGATAATGCAATTTGGCAACCGGCAATGTAATTAGCATCCCGAATATTACTTGGAATGTGAATTGGAACGAAATCGCCAATAGATAAGACCATTTTACAATTTGGGCCCAAGTTAGAAGCAGAGCCTAAGGTGTAAATTATCGATAGTCCATATCTCGGAAACTATAAGAGATAATGCAATTTGGCAACCGGCATTGTAATTAGCATGCCGAATACCACTTGGAATGTGAATTGGAACGAAATCGCCAATAGATAAGACCATTTTACAATTTGGGCCCAAGTTAGAAGCAGAGCCTAAGGTGTAATTTATCGATAGTCCATATCTCGGAAACTATAAGAGATAATTCAATTTGGCAACCGGCAATGTAATTAGCATGCCGAATATTACTTGGAATGTGAATTGGAACGAAATCGCCAATAGATAAGACCATTTTACAATTTGGGCCCAAGTTAGAAGCAGAGCCTAAGGTGTAAATTATCGATAGTCCATATCTCGGAAACTATAAGAGATAATGCAATTTGGCAACCGGCATTGTAATTAGCATGCCGAATACCACTTGGAATGTGAATTGGAACGAAATCGCCAATAGATAAGACCATTTTACAATTTGGGCCCAAGTTAGAAGCAGAGCCTAAGGTGTAAATTATCGATAGTCCATATCTCGGAAACTATAAGAGATAATGCAATTTGGCAACCGGCATTGTAATTAGCATGCCGAATACCACTTGGAATGTGAATTGGAACGAAATCGCCAATAGATAAGACCATTTTACAATTTGGGCCCAAGTTAGAAGCAGAGCCTAAGGTGTAAATTATCGATAGTCCATATCTCGGAAACTATAAGAGATAATTCAATTTGGCAACCGGCAATGTAATTAGCATGCCGAATATTACTTGGAATGTGAATTGGAACGAAATCGCCAATAGATAAGACCATTTTACAATTTGGGCCCAAGTTAGAAGCAGAGCCTAAGGTGTAAATTATCGATAGTCCATATCTCGGAAACTATAAGAGATAATGCAATTTGGCAACCGGCATTGTAATTAGCATGCCGAATACCACTTGGAATGTGAATTGGAACGAAATCGCCAATAGATAAGACCATTTTACAATTTGGGCCCAAGTTAGAAGCAGAGCCTAAGGTGTAAATTATCGATAGTCCATATCTCGGAAACTATAAGAGATAATGCAATTTGGCAACCGGCAATGTAATCAGCATGCCGAATATTACTTGGAATGTGAATTGGAACGAAATCGCCAATAGATAAGACGATTTTACAATTTGGGCCCAAGTTAGAAGCAGAGCCTAAGGTGTAAATTACCGATAGTCCATATCTCGGAAACTATAAGAGATAATACAATTTGGCAACCGGCAATGTAATTAGCATGCCGAATATTACTTGGAATGTGAATTGGAACGAAATCGCCAATAGATAAGACCATTTTACAATTTGGCCCCAAGTTAGAAGCAGAGCCTAAGGTGTAAATTATCGATAGTCCATATCTCGGAAACTATAAGAGATAATGCAATTTGGCAACCGGCAATGTAATTAGCATGCCGAATATTACTTGGAATGTGAATTGGAATGAAATCGCCAATAGATAAGACCATTTTACAATTTGGGCCCAAGTTAGAAGCAGAGCCTAAGGTGTAAATTATCCATAGTCCATATCTCGAAAACTATAAGAGATAATGCAATTTGGCAACTGGCAATGTAATTAGCATGCCGAATATTACTTGGAATGTGAATTGGGACGAAATCGCCTATAGATAAGACCATTTTACAATTAGGGCCCAAGTTAGAAGCAGAGCCTAAGGTGTAAATTATCGATAGTCCATATCTCGGAAACTATAAGAGATAATGCAATTTGGCAACCGGCAATGTAACTAGCATGCCGAATACTACTTGGAATGTGAATTGGAACGAAATCGCCAATAGATAAGACCATTTTACAGTTTGGGTCCAAGTTAGAAGCAGAGCCTAAGGTTAAAAATAATCGATAGTCCATATCTCGGAAACTATAAGAGATAATGCAATTTGGGAACCGGCAATGTAATTAGCATGCCGAATATTACTTGGAATGTGAATTGGAACGAAATCGCCAATAGATAAGACCATTTTACAATTTGGGCCCAAGTTAGAAGCAGAGCCTAAGGTGTAAATTATCGATAGTCCATATCTCGGAAACTATAAGAGATAATGCAACTTGGCCACCGGCAATGTAATTAGCATGCCGAATATTACTTGGAATGTGAATTGGAACGAAATCGCCAATAGATAAGGCCATTTTACAATTTGGGCCCAAGTTAGAAGCAGAGCCTAAGGTGTAAATTATCGATAGTCCATATCTCGGAAACTATAAGAGATAATGCAATTTGGCAACCGGCAATGTAATTAGCATGCCGAATATTACTTGGAATGTGAATTGGAACGAAATCGCCAATAGATAAGACCATTTTACAATTTGGGCCCAAGTTAGAAGCAGAGCCTAAGGTGTATATTATCGATAGTCCATATCTCGGAAACTATAAGAGATAATGCAATTTGGCAACCGGCAATGTAATTAGCATGCCGAATATTACTTGGAAAGTGAATTGGAACGAAATCGCCAATAGATAAGACCATTTTACAATTTGGGCCCAAGTTAGAAGCAGAGCCTAAGGTGTAAATTATCGATAGTCCATATCTCGGAAACTATAAGAGATAATGCAATTTGGCAACCGGCAATGTAATTAGCATGCCGAATATTACTTGGAATGTGAATTGGAACGAAATCGCCAATAGATAAGACCATTTTACAATTTGGGCCCAAGTTAGAAGCAGAGCCTAAGGTGTAAATTATCGATAGTCCATATCTCGGAAACTATAAGAGATAATGCAATTTGGCAACCGGCAATGTAATTAGCATGCCGAATACCACTTGGAATGTGAATTGGAACGAAATCGCCAATAGATAAGACCATTTTACAATTTGGGCCCAAGTTAGAAGCAGAGCCTAAGGTGTAAATTATCGATAGTCCATATCTCGGAAACTATAAGAGATAATTCAATTTGGCAACCGGCAATGTAATTAGCATGCCGAATATTACTTGGAATGTGAATTGGAACGAAATCGCCAATAGATAAGACCATTTTACAATTTGGGCCCAAGTTAGAAGCAGAGGCTGAGGTGTAAATTATCGATAGTCCATATCTCGGAAACTATAAGAGATAATGCAATTTGGCAACCGGCAATGTAATTTGCATGCCGAATATTACTTGGAAAGTGAATTGGAACGAAATCGCCAATAGATAAGACCATTTTACAATTTGGGCCCAAGTAAGAAGCAGAGCCTAAAGTGTAAATTATCGATAGTCCATATCTCGGAAACTATAAGAGGTAATGCAATTTGGCAACCGGCAATGTAATTAGCATGCCGAATATTACTTGGAATGTGAATTGGAAAGATATCGCCAATAGATAAGACCATTTTACAATTTGGGCCCAAGTTAGAAGCAGAGCCTAAGGTGTAAATTATCCATAGTCCATATCTCGGAAACTATAAGAGATAATGCAATTTGGCAACTGGCAATGTAATTAGCATGCCGAATATTACTTGGAATGTGAATTGGAACGAAATCGCCAATAGATAAGACCATTTTACAATTTGGGCCCAAGTTAGAAGCAGAGCCTAAGGTGTAAATTATCGATAGTCCATATCTCGGAAACTATAAGAGATAATGCAATTTGGCAACCGGCAATGTAATTAGCATGCCGAATACTACTTGGAATGTGAATTGGAACGAAATCGCCAATAGATAAGACCATTTTACAATTTGGGCCCAAGTTAGAAGCAGAGCCTAAGGTGTAAATTATCGATAGTCCATATCTCGGAAACTATAAGAGATAATTCAATTTGGCAACCGGCAATGTAATTAGCATGCCGAATATTACTTGGAATGTGAATTGGAACGAAATCGCCAATAGATAAGACCATTTTACAATTTGGGCAAAAGTTAGAAGCAGAGCCTAAGGTGTAAATTATCGATAGTCCATATCTCGGAAACTATAAGAGATAATGCAATTTGGCAACCGGCAATGTAATTAGCATGCCGAGTATTACTTGGAATGTGAATTGGAACGAAATCGCCAATAGATAAGACGATTTTACAATTTGGGCCCAAGTTAGAAGCAGAGCCTAAGGTGTAAATTATCGATAGTCCATATCTCGGAAACTATAAGAGATAATGCAATTTGGCAACCGGCAATGTAATTAGCATGCCGAATATTACTTGGAATGTGAATTGGAACGAAATCGCCAATAGATAAGACTATTTTACAATATGGGCCCAAGTTAGAAGCAGAGCCTAAGGTGTAAATTATCGATAGTCCATATCTCGGAAACTATAAGAGATAATGCAATTTGGCAACCGGCAATGTAATTAGCATGCCGAATATTACTTGGAATGTGAATTGGAACGAAATCGCCAATAGATAAGACCATTTTACAATTTGGGCCCAAGTTAGAAGCAGAGCCTAAGATGTAAATAATCGATAGTCCATATCTCGGAAACTATAAGAGATAATGCAATTTGGCAGCCGGCAATGTAATTAGCATGCCGAATATTACTTGGAATGTGATTTGGAACGAAATCGCCAATAGATAAGACCATTTTACAATTTGGGCCCAAGTTAGAAGCAGAGCCTAAGGTGTAAATTATCGATAGTCCATATCTCGGAAACTATAAGAGATAATGCAATTTGGCAACCGGCAATGTAATTAGCATGCCGAATATTATTTGGAATGTGAATTGGAACGAAATCGCCAATAGATAAGACCATTTTACAATTTGGGCCCAAGTTAGAAGCAGAGCCTAAGGTGTAAATTATCGATAGTCCATATCTCGGAAACTATAAGAGATAATGCAATTTGGCAACCGGCAATGTAATTAGCATGCCGAATATTACTTGGAATGTGAATTGGAACGAAATCGCCAATAGATAAGGCGATTTTACAATTTGGGCCCAAGTTAGAAGCAGAGCCTAAGGTGTAAATTATCGATAGTCCATATCTCGGAAACTACAAGAGATAATGCAATTTGGCAACCGGCAATGTAATTAGCATGCCGAATATTACTTGGAATGTGAATTGGAACGAAATCGCCAATAGATAAGACCACTTTACAATTTGGGCCCAAGTTAGAAGCAGAGCCTAAGGTGTAAATTATCGATAGTCCATATCTCGGAATCTATAAGAGATAATGCAATTTGGCAACCGGCAATGTAATTAGCATGCCGAATATTACTTGGAATGTGAATTGGAACGAAATCGCCAATAGATAAGACCATTTTACAATTTGGGCCCAAGTTAGAAGCAGAGCCTAAGGTGTAAATAATCGATAGTCCATATCTCGGAAACTATAAGAGATAATGCAATTTGGCAACCGGCAATGTAATTAGCATGCCGAATATTACTTGGAATGTGAATTGGAACGAAATCGCCAATAGGTAAGACCATTTTACAATTTGGGCCCAAGTTAGAAGCAGAGCCTAAGGTGTAAATTATCGATAGTCCATATCTCGGAAACTATAAGAGATAATGCAATTTGGCAACCGGCAATGTAATTAGCATGCCGAATATTACTTGGAATGTGAATTGGAACGAAATCGCCAATAGGTAAGACCATTTTACAATTTGGGCCCAAGTTAGAAGCAGAGCCTAAGGTGTAAATTATCGATAGTCCATATCACGGAAACTATAAGAGATAATGCAATTTGGCAACCGGCAATGTAATTAGCATGCCGAATATTACTTGGAATGTGAATTGGAACGAAATCGCCAATAGATAAGGCGATTTTACAATTTGGGCCCAAGTTAGAAGCAGAGCCTAAGGTGTAAATTATCGATAGTCCATATCTCGGAAACTATAAGAGATAATGCAATTTGGCAACCGGCAATGTAATTTGCATGCCGAATATTACTTGGAATGTGAATTGGAACGAAATCGCCAATAGATAAGACCATTTTACAATTTGGGCCCAAGTTATAAGCAGAGCCTAAGATGTAAATTATAGATAGTCCATATCTCGGAAACTATAAGAGATAATTCAATTTGGCAACCGGCAATGTAATTAGCATGCCGGATATTACTTGGAATGTGAATTGGAACGAAATCGCCAATAGATAAGACCATTTTACAATTTGGGCCCAAGTTAGAAGCAGAGCCTAAGGTGTAAATTATCGATAGTCCATATCTCGGAAACTATAAGAGATAATGCAATTTGGCAACCGGCAATGTAATTAGCATGCCGAATATTACTTGGAATGTGAATTGGAACGAAATCGCCAATAGATAAGACCATTTTACAATTTGGGCCCAAGTTAGAAGCAGAGCCTAAGGTGTAAATTATCGATAGTCCATATCTCGGAAACTATAAGAGATAATGCAATTTGGCAACCGGCAATGTAATTAGCATGCCGAATACCACTTGGAATGTGAATTGGAACGAAATCGCCAATAGATAAGACCATTTTACAATTTGGGCCCAAGTTAGAAGCAGAGCCTAAGGTGTAAATTATCGATAGTCCATATCTCGGAAACTATAAGAGATAATTCAATTTGGCAACCGGCAATGTAATTAGCATGCCGAATATTACTTGGAATGTGAATTGGAACGAAATCGCCAATAGATAAGACCATTTTACAATTTGGGCCCAAGTTAGAAGCAGAGGCTGAGGTGTAAATTATCGATAGTCCATATCTCGGAAACTATAAGAGATAATGCAATTTGGCAACCGGCAATGTAATTTGCATGCCGAATATTACTTGGAAAGTGAATTGGAACGAAATCGCCAATAGATAAGACCATTTTACAATTTGGGCCCAAGTAAGAAGCAGAGCCTAAAGTGTAAATTATCGATAGTCCATATCTCGGAAACTATAAGAGGTAATGCAATTTGGCAACCGGCAATGTAATTAGCATGCCGAATATTACTTGGAATGTGAATTGGAAAGATATCGCCAATAGATAAGACCATTTTACAATTTGGGCCCAAGTTAGAAGCAGAGCCTAAGGTGTAAATTATCCATAGTCCATATCTCGGAAACTATAAGAGATAATGCAATTTGGCAACTGGCAATGTAATTAGCATGCCGAATATTACTTGGAATGTGAATTGGAACGAAATCGCCAATAGATAAGACCATTTTACAATTTGGGCCCAAGTTAGAAGCAGAGCCTAAGGTGTAAATTATCGATAGTCCATATCTCGGAAACTATAAGAGATAATGCAATTTGGCAACCGGCAATGTAATTAGCATGCCGAATACTACTTGGAATGTGAATTGGAACGAAATCGCCAATAGATAAGACCATTTTACAATTTGGGCCCAAGTTAGAAGCAGAGCCTAAGGTGTAAATTATCGATAGTCCATATCTCGGAAACTATAAGAGATAATTCAATTTGGCAACCGGCAATGTAATTAGCATGCCGAATATTACTTGGAATGTGAATTGGAACGAAATCGCCAATAGATAAGACCATTTTACAATTTGGGCAAAAGTTAGAAGCAGAGCCTAAGGTGTAAATTATCGATAGTCCATATCTCGGAAACTATAAGAGATAATGCAATTTGGCAACCGGCAATGTAATTAGCATGCCGAGTATTACTTGGAATGTGAATTGGAACGAAATCGCCAATAGATAAGACGATTTTACAATTTGGGCCCAAGTTAGAAGCAGAGCCTAAGGTGTAAATTATCGATAGTCCATATCTCGGAAACTATAAGAGATAATGCAATTTGGCAACCGGCAATGTAATTAGCATGCCGAATATTACTTGGAATGTGAATTGGAACGAAATCGCCAATAGATAAGACCATTTTACAATTTGGGCCCAAGTTAGAAGCAGAGCCTAAGGTGTAAATTATCGATAGTCCATATCTCGGAAACTATAAGAGATAATGCAATTTGGCAACCGGCAATGTAATTAGCATGCCGAATATTACTTGGAATGTGAATTGGAACGAAATCGCCAATAGATAAGGCGATTTTACAATTTGGGTTCAAGTTAGAAGCAGAGCCTAAGGTGTAAATTATCGATAGTCCATATCTCGGAAACTACAAGAGATAATGCAATTTGGCAACCGGCAATGTAATTAGCATGCCGAATATTACTTGGAATGTGAATTGGAACGAAATCGCCAATAGATAAGACCACTTTACAATTTGGGCCCAAGTTAGAAGCAGAGCCTAAGGTGTAAATTATCGATAGTCCATATCTCGGAATCTATAAGAGATAATGCAATTTGGCAACCGGCAATGTAATTAGCATTCCGAATATTACTTGGAATGTGAATTGGAACGAAATCGCCAATAGATAAGACCATTTTACAATTTGGGCCCAAGTTAGAAGCAGAGCCTAAGGTGTAAATTATCGATACTCCATATCTCGGAAACTATAAGAGGTAATGCAATTTGGCAACCGGCAATGTAATTAGCATGCCGAATATTACTTGGAATGTGAATTGGAACGATATCGCCAATAGATAAGACCATTTTACAATTTGGGCCCAAGTTAGAAGCAGAGCCTAAGGTGTAAATTATCCATAGTCCATATCTCGGAAACTATAAGAGATAATGCAATTTGGCAACTGGCAATGTAATTAGCATGTCGAATATTACTTGGAATGTGAATTGGAACGAAATCGCCAATAGATAAGACCATTTTACAATTTGGGCCCAAGTTATAAGCAGAGCCTAAGGTGTAAATTATAGATAGTCCATATCTCGGAAACTATAAGAGATAATTCAATTTGGCAACCGGCAATGTAATTAGCATGCCGGATATTACTTGGACTGTGAATTGGAACGAAATCGCCAATAGATAAGACCATTTTACAATTTGGGCCCAAGTTAGAAGCAGAGCCTAAGGTGTAAATTATCGATAGTCCATATCTCGGAAACTATAAGAGATAATGCAATTTGGCAACCGGCAATGTAATTAGCATGCCGAATATTACTTGGAATGTGAATTGCAACGAAATCGCCAATAGATAAGGCGATTTTACAATTTGGGCCCTAGTTAGAAGCAGAGCCTAAGGTGTAAATTATCGATAGTCCATATCTCGGAAACTACAAGAGATAATGCAATTTGGCAACCGGCAATGTAATTAGCATGCCGAATATTACTTGGAATGTGAATTGGAACGAAATCGCCAATAGATAAGACCATTTTACAATTTGGGCCCAAGTTAGAAGCAGAGCCTAAGGTGTAAATTATCGATAGTCCATATCTCGGAAACTATAAGAGATAATGCAATTTGGCAACCGGCAATGTAATTTGCATGCCGAATATTACTTGGAATGTGAATTGGAACGAAATCGCCAATAGATAAGACCATTTTACAATTTGGGCCCAAGTTAGAAGCAGAGCCTAAGGTGTAAATTATCGATAGTCCATATCTCGGAAACTATAAGAGGTAATGCAATTTGGCAACCGGCAATGTAATTAGCATGCCGAATATTACTTGGAATGTGAATTGGAACGAAATCGCCAATAGATAAGACCATTTTACAATTTGGGCCCAAGTTAGAAGCAGAGCCTAAGGTGTAAATTATCGATAGTCCATATCTCTGAAACTATAAGAGATAATGCAATTTGGCAACCGGCAATGTAATCAGCATGCCGAGTATTACTTGGAATGTGAATTGGAACGAAATCGCCAATAGATAAGGCCATTTTACAATTTGGGCCCAAGTTAGAAGCAGAGCCTAAGGTGTAAATTATCGATAGTCCATATCTCGGAAACTATAAGAGATAATGCAATTTGGCAACCGGCAATGTAATTAGCATGCCGAATATTACTTGGAATGTGAATTGGGACGAAATCGCCAATAGATAAGACCATTTTACAATTTGGGCCCAAGTTAGAAGCAGAGCCTAAGGTGTAAATTATCGATAGTCCATATCTCGGAAACTATAAGAGATAATGCAACTTGGCCACCGGCAATGTAATTAGCATGCCGAATATTACTTGGAATGTGAATTGGGACGAAATCGCCAATAGATAAGACCATTTTACAATTTGGGCCCAAATTAGAAGCAGAGCATAAGGTGTAAATTATCGATAGTCCATATCTCGGAAACTATAAGAGATAATGCAACTTGGCCACCGGCAATGTAATTAGCATGCCGAATATTACTTGGAATGTGAATTGGAACGAAATCGCCAATAGATAAGACCATTTTACAATTTGGGCCCAAGTTAGAAGCAGAGCCTAAGGTGTAAATTATCGATAGTCCATATCTCGGAAACTATAAGAGATAATGCAATTTGGCAACCGGCAATGTAATTAGCATGCCGAATATTACTTGGAATGTGAATTGGAACGAAATCGCCAATAGATAAGACCATTTTACAATTTGGGCATAAGTTAGAAGCAGAGCCTAAGGTGTAAATTATCGATAGTCCATATCTCGGAAACTATAAGAGATAATGCAATTTGGCAAAAGGCAATGTAATTAGCATGCCGAATATTATTTGGAAAGTGAATTGGAACGAAATCGCCAATAGATAAGACCATTTTACAATTTGGGCCCAAGTTAGAAGCAGAGCCTAAGGTGTAAATTATCGACAGTCCATATCTCGGAAGCTATAAGAGATAATGCAATTTGGCAACCGGCAATGCAATTAGCATGCCGAATATTACTTGGAATGTGAATTGGAACGAAATCGCCAATAGATAAGACCATTTTACAATTTGAGCCCAAGTTAGAAGCAGAGCCTAAGGTGTAAATTATCGATAGTCCATATCTCGGAAACTATAAGAGATAATGCAATTTGGCAACCGGCAATGTAATTAGCATGCCGAATATTACTTGGAGAGTGAATTGGAACGAAATCGCCAATAGATAAGACCATTTTACAATTTGGGCCCAAGTTAGAAGCAGAGCCTAAGGTGTAAATTATCGATAGTCCATATCTCGGAAACTATAAGAGATAATGCAATTTGGCAACCGGCAATGTAATTAGCATGCCGAATATTACTTGGAAAGTGAACTGGAACGAAATCGCCAATAGATAAGACCATTTTACAATTTGGGCCCAAGTTAGAAGCAGAGCCTAAGGTGTAAATTATCGATAGTCCATATCTCGGAAACTATAAGAGATAATGCAATTTGGCAACTGGCAATGTAATTAGCATGCCGAATATTACTTGGAATGTGAATTGGAACGAAATCGCCAATAGATAAGACCATTTAACAATTTGGGCCCAAGTTAGAAGCAGAGCCTAAGGTGTAAATTATCGATAGTCCATATCTCGGAAACTATAAGAGATAATGCAATTTGGCAACCGGCAATGTAATTAGCATGCCGAATACTACTTGGAATGTGAATTGGAACGAAATCGCCAATAGATAAGACCATTTTACAATTTGGGCCCAAGTTAGAAGCAGAGCCTAAGGTGTAAATTATCGATAGCCCATATCTCGGAAACTATAAGAGATAATTCAATTTGGCAACCGGCAATGTAATTAGCATGCCGAATATTACTTGGAATGTGAATTGGAACGAAATCGCCAATAGATAAGACCATTTTACAATTTGGGCCCAAGTTAGAAGCAGAGCCTAAGGTGTAAATTATCGATAGTCCATATCTCGGAAACTATAAGAGATAATGCAATTTGGCAACCGGCAATGTAATTAGCATGCCGAATATTACCTGGAATGTGAATTGGAACGAAATCGCCAATAGATAAGACCATTTTACAATTTGGGCCCAAGTTAGAAGCAGAGCCTAAGGTGTAAATTATCGATAGTCCATATCTCGGAAACTATAAGAGATAATGCAATTTGGCAACCGGCAATGTAATTAGCATGCCGAATATTACTTGGAATGTGAATTGGAAGGAAATCGCCAATAGATAAGACCATTTTACAATTTGGGCCCAAGTTAGAAGCAGAGCCTAAGGTATAAATTATCGATAGTCCATATCTCGGAAACTATAAGAGATAATGCAATTTGGCAACCGGCAATGTAATTAGCATGCCGAATATTACTTGGAATGTGAATTGGAACGAAATCGCCAATAGATAAGACCATTTTACAATTTGGGCCCAAGTTAAAAGCAGAGCCTAAGGTGTAAATTATCGATAGTCCATATCTCGGAAACTATAAGAGATAATGCAATTTGGCAACCGGCAATGTAATTAGCATGCCGAATATTACATGGAAAGTGAATTGGAACGAAATCGCCAATAGATAAGACCATTTTACAATTTGGGCCCAAGTTAGAAGCAGAGGCTAAGTTGTAAATTATCCATAGTCCATATCTCGGAAACTATAAGAGATAATGCAATTTGGCAACCGGCAATGTAATTAGCATGCCGAATATTACTTGGAATGTGAATTGGAACGAAATCGCCAATAGATAAGACCATTTTACAATTTGGGCCCAAGTTAGAAGCAGAGCCTAAGGTGTAAATTATCCATAGTCCATATCTCGGAAACTATAAGAGATAATGCAATTTGGCAACCGGCAATGTAATTAGCATGCCGAATATTACTTGGAATGTGAATTGGAACGAAATCTCCAATAGATAAGACCATTTTACAATTTGGGCCCAAGTTAGAAGCAGAGCCTAAGGTGTAAATTATGGATAGTCCATATCTCGGAAACTATAAGAGATAATGCAATTTCGCAACCGGCAATGTAATTAGCATGCCGAATATTACTTGGAGTGTGAATTGGAACGAAATCGCCAATAGATAAGACCATTTTACAATTTGGGCCCAAGTTAGAAGCAGAGCCTAAGGTGTAAATTATCGATAGTCCGTATCTCGGAAACTATAAGAGATAATGCAATTTGGCAACCGGAAATGTAATTAGCATGCCGAATATTACTTGGAATGTGAATTGGAACGAAATCGCCAATAGATAAGACCATTTTACAATTTGGGCCCAAGTTAGAAGCAGAGCCTAAGGTGTAAATTATCGATAGTCCATATCTCGAAAACTATAAGAGATAATGGAATTTGGCAACCGGCAATGTAATTAGCATGCCGAATATTACTTGGAATGTGAATTGGAACGAAATCGCCAATAGGTAAGTCCCTTTTACAATTTGGGCCCAAGTTAGAAGCAGAGCCTAAGGTGTAAATTATCGATAGTCCATATCTCGGAAACTATAAGAGATAATGCAATTTGGCAACCGGCAATGTAATTAGCATGCCGAATATTACTTGGAATGTGAATTGGAACGAAATCGCCAATAGATAAGGCCATTTTACAATTTGGGCCCAAGTTAGAAGCAGAGCCTAAGGTGTAAATTATCGATAGTCCATATCTCGGAAACTATAAGAGATAATGCAATTTGGCAACCGGCAATGTAATTAGCATGCCGAATATTACTTGGAATGTGAATTGGAACGAAATCGCCAATAGATAAGGCCATTTTACAATTTGGGCCCAAGTTAGAAGCAGAGCCTAAGGTGTAAATTATCGATAGTCCATATCTCGGAAACTATAAGAGATAATGCAATTTGGCAACCGGCAATGTAATTAGCATGCCGAATATTACTTGGAAAGTGAATTGGAACGAAATCGCCAATAGATAAGACCATTTTACAATTTGGGCCCAAGTTAGAAGCAGAGCCTAAGGTGTAAATTATCGATAGTCCATATCTCGGAAACTAAAAGAGATAATGCAATTTGGCAACCGGCAATGTAATTAGCGTGCCGAATATTACTTGGAATGTGAATTGGAACGAAATCGCCAATAGATAAGACCATTTTACAATTTGGGCCCAAGTTAGAAGCAGAGCCTAAGGTGTAAATTATCGATAGTCCATATCTCGGAAACTATAAGAGATAATGCAGTTTCGCAACCGGCAATGTAATTAGCATGCCGAATATTACTTGGAATGTGAATTGGGACGAAATCGCCAATAGATAAGACCATTTTACAATTTGGGCCCAAGTTAGAAGTAGAGCCTAAGGTGTAAATTATCGATAGTCCATATCTCGGAAACTATAAAAGATAATGCAATTTGGCAACCGGCAATGTAATTAGCATGCCGAATATTACTTGGAATGTGAATTGGAACGAAATCGCCAATAGATAAGACCATTTTACAATTTGGGCCCAAGTTAGAAGCAGAGCCTAAGGTGTAAATTATCGATAGTCCATATCTGGGAAACTATAAGGGATAATGCAATTTGGCAACCGGCAATGTAATTAGCATGCCGAATATTACTTGGAATGTGAATTGGAACGAAATCGCCAATAGATAAGACCATTTTACAATTTGGGCCCAAGTTAGAAGCAGAGCCTAAGGTGTAAATTATCTATAGTCCATATCTCGGAAACTATAAGAGATAATGCAATTTGGCAACCGGCAATGTAATTAGCATGCCGAATGTTACTTGGAATGTGAATTGGAACGAAATCGCCAATAGGTAAGGCCATTTTACAATTTGGGCCCAAGTTAGAAGCAGATCCTAAGGTGTAAATTATCGATAGTCCATATCTCGGAAACTATAAGAGATAATGCAATTTGGCAACCGGCAATGTAATTATCATGCCGAATATTACTTGGAATGTGAATTGGAACGAAATCGCCAATAGATAAGACCATTTTACAATTTGGGCCCAAGTTAGAAGCAGAGCCTAAGGTGTAAATTATCTATAGTCCATATCTCGGAAACTATAAGAGATAATGCAATTTGGCAACCGGCAATGTAATTAGCATGCCGAATATTACTTGGAATGTGAATTGGAACGAAATCGCCAATAGGTAAGGCCATTTTACAATTTGGGCCCAAGTTAGAAGCAGAGCCTAAGGTGTAAATTATCGATAGTCCATATCTCGGAAACTATAAGAGATAATGCAAATTGGCAACCGGCAATGTAATTAGCATGCCGAATATTACTTGGAATGTGAATTGGAACGAAATCGCCATTAGATAAGGCCATTTTACAATTTGGGCCCAAGTTAGAAGCAGAGCCTAAGGTGTAAATTATCGATAGTCCATATCTCGGAAACTATAAAAGATAATGCAATTTGGCAACCGGCAATGTAATTAGCATGCCGAATATTGCTTGGAATGTGAATTGGAACGAAATCGCCAATAGATAAGACCATTTTACAATTTGGGCCCAAGTTAGAAGCAGAGCCTAAGGTGTAAATTATTGATAGTCCATATCTCGGAAACTATAAGAGATAATGCAATTTCGCAACCGGCAATGTAATTAACATGCCGAATATTACTTGGAGTGTGAATTGGAACGAAATCGCCAATAGATAAGACCATTTTACAATTTGGGCCCAAGTTAGAAGCAGAGCCTAAGGTGTAAATTATCGATAGTCCGTATCTCGGAAACTATAAGAGATAATGCAATTTGGCAACCGGCAATGTAATTAGCATGCCTAATATTACTTGGAATGTGAATTGGAACGAAATCGCCAATAGATAAGACCATTTTACAATTTGGGCCCAAGTTAGAAGCAGAGCCTAAGGTGTAAATTATCGATAGTCCATATCTCGGAAACTATAAGAGATAATGCAATTTGGCAACCGGCAATGTAATTAGCATGCCGAATATTACTTGGAATGTGAATTGGAACGAAATCGCCAATAGATAAGACCATTTTACAACTTGGGCCCAAGTTAGAAGCAGAGCCTAAGGTGTAAATTATCGATAGTCCATATCTCGGAAACTATAAGAGATAATGCAATTTGGCAACCGGCAATGTAATTAGCATGCCGAATATTACTTGGAATGTGAATTGGAACGAAATCGCCAATAGATAAGACCATTTTACAATTTGGGCCCAAGTTAGAAGCAGAGCCTAAGGTGTAAATTATCGATAGTCCATTTCTCGGAAACTATAAGAGATAATTCAATTTGGCCACCGGCAATGTAATTAGCATGCCGAATATTACTTGGAATGTGAATTGGAACGAAATCGCCAATAGATAAGACCATTTTACAATTTGGGCCCAAGTTAGAAGCAGAGCCTAAGGTGTAAATTATCGATAGTCCATATCTCGGAAACTATAAGAGATAATGCAATTTGGCAACCGGCAATGTAATTAGCATGCCGAATATTACTTGGAATGTGAATTGGAACGAAATCGCCAATAGATAAGGCCATTTTACAATTTGGGCCCAAGTTAGAAGCAGAGCCTAAGGTGTAAATTATCGATAGTCCATATCTCGGAAACTATAAGAGATAATGCAATTTGGCAACCGGCAATGTAATTAGCATGCCGAATATTACTTGGAATGTGAATTGGAACGAAATCGCCAATAGATAAGACCATTTTACAATTTGGGCCCAAGTTAGAAGCAGAGCCTAAGGTGTAAATTATCGATAGTCCATATCTCGGAAACTAAAAGAGATAATGCAATTTGGCAACCGGCAATGTAATTAGCATGCCGAATATTACTTGGAATGTGAATTGGAACGAAATCGCCAATAGATAAGACCATTTTACAATTTGGACCCAAGTTAAAAGCAGAGCCTAAGGTGTAAATTATCGATAGTCCATATCTCGGAAACTATAAGAGATAATGCAATTTGGCAACCGGCAATGTAATTAGCATGCCGAATATTACTTGGAATGTGAATTGGAACGAAATCGCCAATAGATAAGACCATTTTACAATTTGGGCCCAAGTTAGAAGCAGAGCCTAAGGTGTAAATTATCCATAGTCCATATCTCGGAAACTATAAGAGATAATGCAATTTGGCAACTGGCAATGTAATTAGCATGCCGAATAATACTTGGAATGTGAATTGGAACGAAATCGCCAATCGATAAGACCATTTTACAATTTGGGCCCAAGTTAGAAGCAGAGCCTAAGGTGTAAATTATCGATAGTCCATATCTCGGAAACTATAAGAGATAATGCAATTTGGCAACCGGCAATGTAATTAGCATGCCGAATACTACTTGGAATGTGAATTGGAACGAAATCGCCAATAGGTAAGACCATTTTACAGTTTGGGCCCAAGTTAGACGCAGAGCCTAAGGTTAAAAATAATCGATAGTCCATATCTCGGAAACTATAAGAGATAATGCAATTTGGCAACCGGCAATGTAATCAGCATGCCGAATATTACTGGGAAAGTGAATTGGAACGAAATCGCCAATAGGTAAGACCATTTTACAATTTGGGCCCAAGTTAGAAGCAGAGCCTAAGGTGTAAATTATCGATAGTCCATATCTCGGAAACTATAAGAGATAATGCAATTTGGCAACCGGCAATGTAATTAGCATGCCGAATATTACTTGGAATGTGAATTGGAACGAAATCGCCAATAGATAAGACCATTTTACAATTTGGGCCCAAGTTAGAAGCAGAGCCTAAGGTGTAAATTATCGATAGTCCATATCTCGGAAACTATAAGAGATAATGCAATTTGGCAACCGGCAATGTAATTAGCATGCCGAATATTACTTGGAATGTGAATTGGAACGAAATCGCCAATAGAAAAGACCATTTTACAATTTGGGCCCAAGTTAGAAGCAGAGCCTAAGGTGTAAATTATCGATAGTCCATATCTCGGAAACTATAAGAGATAATGCAATTTGGCAACCGGCAATGTAATTAGCATGCCGAATATTACTTGGAATGTGAATTGGAACGAAATCGCCAATAGATAAGACCATTTTACAATTTGGGCCCAAGTTAGACGCAGAGCCTAAGGTTAAAAATAATCGATAGTCCATATCTCGGAAACTATAAGAGATAATGCAATTTGGCAACCGGCAATGTAATCAGCATGCCGAATATTACTTGGAAAGTGAATTGGAACGAAATCGCCAATAGGTAAGACCATTTTACAATTTGGGCCCAAGTTAGAAGCAGAGCCTAAGGTGTAAATTATCGATAGTCCATATCTCGGAAACTATAAGAGATAATGCAATTTGGCAACCGGCAATGTAATTAGCATGCCGAATATTACTTGGAATGTGAATTGGAACGAAACCGCCAATAGATAAGACCATTTTACAGTTTGGGCCCAAGTTAGACGCAGAGCCTAAGGTTAAAAATAATCGATAGTCCATATCTCGGAAACTATAAGAGATAATGCAATTTGGCAACCGGCAATGTAATCAGCATGCCGAATATTACTTGGAAAGTGAATTGGAACGAAATCGCCAATAGGTAAGACCATTTTACAATTTGGGCCCAAGTTAGAAGCAGAGCCTAAAGTGTAAATTATCGATAGTCCATATCTCGGAAACTATAAGAGATAATGCAATTTGGCAACCGGCAATGTAATTAGCATGCCGAATACTACTTGGAATGTGAATTGGAACGAAATCGCCAATAGATAAGACCATTTTACAATTTGGGCCCAAGTTAGAAGCAGAGCCTAAGGTGTAAATTATCGATAGTTCATATCTCGGAAACTATAAGAGATAATGCAATTTGGCAACCGGCAATGCAATTAGCATGCCGAATATTACTTGGAATGTGAATTGGAACGAAATCGCCAATAGATAAGACCATTTTACAATTTGGGCCCAAGTTAGAAGCAGAGCCTAAGGTGTAAATTATCGATAGTCCATATCTCTGAAACTATAAGAGATAATGCAATTTGGCAACCGGCAATGTAATCAGCATGCCGAGTATTATTTGGAATGTGAATTGGAACGAAATCGCCAATAGATAAGGCCATTTTACAATTTGGGCCCAAGTTAGAAGCAGAGCCTAAGGTGTAAATTATCGATAGTCCATATCTCGGAAACTATAAGAGATAATGCAATTTGGCAACCGGCAATGTAATTAGCATGCCGAATATTACTTGGAATGTGAATTGGAACGAAATCGCCAATAGAAAAGACCATTTTACAATTTGGGCCCAAGTTAGAAGCAGAGCCTAAGGTGTAAATTATCGATAGTCCATATCTCGGAAACTATAAGAGATAATGCAATTTGGCAACCGGCAATGTAATTAGCATGCCGAATATTACTTGGAATGTGAATTGGGACGAAATCGCCAATAGATAAGACCATTTTACAATTTGGGCCCAAGTTAGAAGCAGAGCCTAAGGTGTAAATTATCGATAGTCCATATCTCGGAAACTATAAGAGATAATGCAATTTGGCAACCGGCAATGTAATTAGCATGCCGAATATTACTTGGAATGTGAATTGGAACGAAATCGCCAATAGATAAGACCATTTTACAATTTGGGCCCAAGTTAGAAGCAGAGCCTAAGGTGTAAATTATCGATAGTCCATATCTCGGAAACTATAAGAGATAATGCAATTTGGCAACCGGCAATGTAATTAGCATGACGAATATTACTTGGAATGTGAATTGGAACGAAATCGCCAATAGATAAGACCATTTTACAGTTTGGGCCCAAGTTAGACGCAGAGCCTAAGGTTAAAAATAATCGATAGTCCATATCTCGGAAACTATAAGAGATAATGCAATTTGGCAACCGGCAATGTAATTAGCATGCCAAATATTACTTGGAATGTGAATTGGAACGAAATCGCCGATAGATAAGACCATTTTACAATTTGGGCCCAAGTTAGAAGCAGAGCCTAAGGTGTAAATTATCGATAGTCCATATCTCGGAAACTATAAGAGATAATGCAACTTGGCCACCGGCAATGTAATTAGCATGCCGAATATTACTTGGAATGTGAATTGGAACGAAATCGCCAATAGATAAGACCATTTTACAATTTGGGCCCAAGTTAGAAGCAGAGCCTAAGGTGTAAATTATCGATAGTCCATATCTCGGAAACTATAAGAGATAATGCAATTTGGCAACCGGCAATGTAATTAGCATGCCGAATATTACTTGGAATGTGAATTGGAACGAAATCGGCAATAGATAAGACCATTTTACAATTTGGGCCCAAGTTAGAAGCAGAGCCTAAGGTGTAAATTATCGATGGTCCATATCTCGGAAACTATAAGAGATAATGCAATTTGGCAACCGGCAATGTAATTAGCATGCCGAATATTACTTGGAATGTGAATTGGAACGAAATCGCCAATAGATAAGACCATTTTACAATTTGGGCCCAAGTTAGAAGCAGAGCCTAAGGTGTAAATTATCGATAGTCCATATCTCGGAAACTATAAGAGATAATGCAATTTGGCAACCGGCAATGTAATTAGCATGCCGAATATTACTTGGAAAGTGAATTGGAACGAAATCGCCAATAGATAAGGCAATTTTACAATTTGGGCCCAAGTTAGAAGCAGAGCCTAAGGTGTAAATTATCGATAGTCCATATCTCGGAAACAATAAGAGATAATGCAATTTGGCAACCGGCAATGTAATCAGCATGCCGAATATTACTTGGAAAGTGAATTGGAACGAAATCGCCAATAGATAAGGCCATTTTACAATTTGGGCCCAAGTTAGAAGCAGAGCCTAAGGTGTAAATTATCGACAGTCCATATCTCGGAAGCTATAAGAGATAATGCAATTTGGCAACCGGCAATGCAATTAGCATGCCGAATATTACTTGGAATGTGAATTGGAACGAAATCGCCAATAGATAAGACCATTTTACAATTTGAGCCCAAGTTAGAAGCAGAGCCTAAGGTGTAAATTATCGATAGTCCATATCTCGGAAACTATAAGAGATAATGCAATTTGGCAACCGGCAATGTAATTAGCATTCCGAATATTACTTGGAGAGTGAATTGGAACGAAATCGCCAATAGATAAGACCATTTTACAATTTGGGCCAAAGTTAGAAGCAGAGCCTAAGGTGTAAATTATCGATAGTCCATATCTCGGAAACTATAAGATATAATGCAATTTGGCAACCGGCAATGTAATTAGCATGCCGAATATTACTTGGAATGTGAATTGGAACGAAATCGCCAATAGAAAAGACCATTTTACAATTTGGGCCCAAGTTAGAAGCAGAGCCTAAGGTGTAAATTATCGATAGTCCATATCTCGGAAACTATAAGAGATAATGCAATTTGGCAACCGGCAATGTAATTAGCATGCCGAATATTACTTGGAATGTGAATTTGGACGAAATCGCCAATAGATAAGACCATTTTACAATTTGGGTCCAAGTTAGAAGCAGAGCCTAAGGTGTAAATTATCGATAGTCCATATCTCGGAAACTATAAGAGATAATGCAATTTGGCAACCGGCAATGTAATTAGCATGCCGAATATTACTTGGAGAGTGAATTGGAACGAAATTGCCAATAGATAAGACCATTTTACAATTTGGGCCAAAGTTAGAAGCAGAGCCTAAGGTGTAAATTATCGATAGTCCATATCTCGGAAACTATAAGAGATAATGCAATTTGGCAACCGGCAATGTAATTAGCATGCCAAATATTACTTGGAATGTGAATTGGAACGAAATCGCCAATAGATAAGACCATTTTACAATTTGGGCCCAAGTTAGAAGCAGAGCCTAAGGTGTAAATTATCGATAGTCCATATCTCGGAAACTATAATAGATAATGCAACTTGGCCACCGGCATTGTAATTAGCATGCCGAATATTACTTGGAATGTGAATTGGAACGAAATCGCCAATAGATAAGACCATTTTACAATTTGGGCCCAAGTTAGAAGCAGAGCCTAAGGTGTAAATTATCGATAGTCCATATCTCGGAAACTATAAGAGATAATGCAATTTGGCAACCGGCAATGTAATTAGCATGCCGAATATTACTTGGAATGTGAATTGGAACGAAATCGCCAATAGATAAGACCATTTTACAATTTGGGCCCAAGTTAGAAGCAGAGCCTAAGGTGTAAATTATCGATAGTCCATATCTCGGAAACTATAAGAGAAAATGCAATTTGGCAACCGGCAATGTAATTAGCATGACGAATATTACTTGGAATGTGAATTGGAACGAAATCGCCAATAGATAAGACCATTTTACAGTTTGGGCCCAAGTTAGACGCAGAGCCTAAGGTTAAAAATAATCGATAGTCCATATCTCGGAAACTATAAGAGATAATGCAATTAGGCAACCGGCAATGTAATTAGCATGCCAAATATTACTTGGAATGTGAATTGGAACGAAATCGCCAATAGATAAGACCATTTTACAATTTGGGCCCAAGTTAGAAGCAGAGCCTAAGGTGTAAATTATCGATAGTCCATATCTCGGAAGCTATAAGAGATAATGCAACTTGGCCACCGGCAATGTAATTAGCATGCCGAATATTACTTGGAATGTGAATTGGAACGAAATCGCCAATAGATAAGACCATTTTACAATTTGGGCCCAAGTTAGAAGCAGAGCCTAAGGTGTAAATTATCGATAGTCCATATCTCGGAAACTATAAGAGATAATGCAATTTGGCAACCGGCAATGTAATTAGCATGCCGAATATTACTTGGAATGTGAATTGGAACGAAATCGGCAATAGATAAGACCATTTTACAATTTGGGCCCAAGTTAGAAGCAGAGCCTAAGGTGTAAATTATCGATAGTCCATATCTCGGAAACTATAAGAGATAATGCAATTTGGCAACCGGCAATGTAATTAGCATGCCGAATATTACTTGGAATGTGAATTGGAACGAAATCGCCAATAGATAAGACCATTTTACAATTTGGGCCCAAGTTAGAAGCAGAGCCTAAGGTGTAAATTATCGATAGTCCATATCTCGGAAACTATAAGAGATAATGCAATTTGGCAACCGGCAATGTAATTAGCATGCCGAATATTACTTGGAAAGTGAATTGGAACGAAATCGCCAATAGATAAGGCAATTTTACAATTTGGGCCCAAGTTAGAAGCAGAGCCTAAGGTGTAAATTATCGATAGTCCATATCTCGGAAACAATAAGAGATAATGCAATTTGGCAACCGACAATGTAATTAGCATGCCGAATATTACTTGGAAAGTGAATTGGAACGAAATCGCCAATAGATAAGACCATTTTACAATTTGGGCCCAAGTTAGAAGCAGAGCCTAAGGTGTAAATTATCGACAGTCCATATCTCGGAAGCTATAAGAGATAATGCAATTTGGCAACCGGCAATGCAATTAGCATGCCGAATATTACTTGGAATGTGAATTGGAACGAAATCGCCAATAGATAAGACCATTTTACAATTTGAGCCCAAGTTAGAAGCAGAGCCTAAGGTGTAAATTATCGATAGCCCATATCTCGGAAACTATAAGAGATAATGCAATTTGGCAACCGGCAATGTAATTAGCATGCCGAATATTACTTGGAGAGTGAATTGGAACGAAATCGCCAATAGATAAGACCATTTTACAATTTGGGCCCAAGTTAGAAGCAGAGCCTGAGGTGTAAATTATCGATAGTCCATATCTCGGAAACCATAAGAGATAATGCAATTTGGCAACCGGCAATGTAATTAGCATGCCGAATATTACTTGGAAAGTGAATTGGAACGAAATCGCCAATAGATAAGACCATTTTACAATTTGGGTCAAAGTTAGAAGCAGAGCCTAAGGTGTAAATTATCGATAGTCCATATCTCGGAAACTATAAGATATAATGCAATTTGGCAACCGGCAATGTAATTAGCATGCCGAATATTACTTGGAATCTGAATTGGAACGAAATCGCCAATAGATAAGACCATTTTACAATTTGGGCCCAAGTTAGAAGCAGAGCCTAAGGTGTAAATTATCCATAGTCCATATCTCGGAAACTATAAGAGATAATGCAATTTGGCAAATGGCAATGTAATTAGCATGCCGAATAATACTTGGAATGTGAATTGGAACGAAATCGCCAATAGATAAGACCATTTTACAATTTGGGCCCAAGTTAGAAGCAGAGCCTAAGGTGTAAATTATCGATAGTCCATATCTCGGAAACTATAAGAGATAATGCAATTTGGCAACTGGCAATGTAATTAGCATGCCGAATATTACTTGGAATGTGAATTGGAACGAAATCGCCAATAGATAAGACCATTTTACAATTTGGGCCCAAGTTAGAAGCAGAGCCTAAGGTGTAAATTATCGATAGTCCATATCTCGGAAACTATAAGAGATAATGCAATTTGGCAACCGGCAATGTAATTAGCATGCCGAATACTACTTGGAATGTGAATTGGAACGAAATCGCCAATAGATAAGACCATTTTACAATTTGGGCCCAAGTTAGAAGCAGAGCCTAAGGTGTAAATTATCGATAGTCCATATCTCGGAAACTATAAGAGATAATTCAATTTGGCAACCGGCAATGTAATTAGCATGCCGAATATTACTTGGAATGTGAATTGGAACGAAATCGCCAATAGATAAGACCATTTTACAATTTGGGCAAAAGTTAGAAGCAGAGCCTAAGGTGTAAATTATCGATAGTCCATATCTCGGAAACTATAAGAGATAATGCAATTTGGCAACCGGCAATGTAATTAGCATGCCCAGTATTACTTGGAATGTGAATTGGAACGAAATCGCCAATAGATAAGACGATTTTACAATTTGGGCCCAAGTTAGAAGCAGAGCCTAAGGTGTAAATTATCGATAGTCCATATCTCGGAAACTATAAGAGATAATGCAATTGGGCAACCGGCAATGTAATTAGCATGCCGAATATTACTTGGAATGTGAATTGGAACGAAATCGCCAATAGATAAGACTATTTTACAATTTGGGCCCAAGTTAGAAGCAGAGCCTAAGGTGTAAATTATCGATAGTCCATATCTCGGAAACTATAAGAGATAATGCAATTTGGCAACCGGCAATGTAATTAGCATGCCGAATATTACTTGGAATGTGAATTGGAACGAAATCGCCAATTGATAAGACCATTTTACAATTTGGGCCCAAGTTAGAAGCAGAGCCTAAGATGTAAATAATCGATAGTCCATATCTCGGAAACTATAAGAGATAATGCAATTTGGCAGCCGGCAATGTAATTAGCATGCCGAATATTACTTGGAATGTGAATTGGAACGAAATCGCCAATAGATAAGACCATTTTACAATTTGGGCCCAAGTTAGAAGCAGAGCCTAAGGTGTAAATTACCGATAGTCCATATCTCGGAAACTATAAGAGATAATGCAATTTGGCAACCGGCAATATAATTAGCATGCCGAATATTACTTGGAATGTGAATTGGAACGAAATCGCCAATAGATAAGACCATTTTACAATTTGGGCCCAAGTTAGAAGCAGAGCCTAAGGTGTAAATTATCGATAGTCCATATCTCGGAAACTATAAGAGATAATGCAATTTGGCAACCGGCAATGTAATTAGCATGCCGAATATTACTTGGAATGTGAATTGGAATGAAATCGCCAATAGATAAGACTATTTTACAATTTGTGCCCAAGTTAGAAGCAGAGCCTAAGGTGTAATTATCCATAGTCCATATCTCGGGAACTATAAGAGATAATGCAATTTGGCAACTGGCAATGTAATTAGCATGCCGAATATTACTTGGAATGTGAATTGGGACGAAATCGCCAATAGATAAGACCATTTTACAATTTGGGCCCAAGTTAGAAGCAGAGCCTAAGGTGTAAATTATCGATAGACCATATCTCGGAAACTATAAGAGATAATGCAATTTGGCAACCGGCAATGTAATTATCATGCCGAATACTACTTGGAATGTGAATTGGAACGAAATCGCCAATAGATAAGACCATTTTACAGTTTGGGCCCAAGTTAGAAGCAGAGCCTAAGGTTAAAAATAATCGATAGTCCATATCTCGGAAACTATAAGAGATAATGCAATTTGGCAACCGGCAATGTAATTAGCATGCCGAATATTACTTGGAATGTGAATTGGAACGAAATCGCCAATAGATAAGACCATTTTACAATTAGGGCCCAAGTTAGAAGCAGAGCCTAAGGTGTAAATTATCGATAGTCCATATCTCGGAAACTATAAGAGATAATGCAATTTGGCAACCGGCAATGTAATTAGCATGCCGAATATTACTTGGAATGTGAATTGGAATGAAATCGCCAATAGATAAGACCATTTTACAATTTGGGCCCAAGTTAGAAGCAGAGCCTAAGGTGTAAAATATCGATAGTCCATATCTCGGAAACTATAAGAGATAATGCAATTTGGCAACCGGCAATGTAATTAGCATGCCGAATATTACTTGGAATGTGAATTGGAACGAAATCGCCAATAGATAAGACGATTTTACAATTTGGGCCCAAGTTAGAAGCAGAGCCTAAGGTGTAAATAACCGATAGTCCATATCTCGGAAACTATAAGAGATAATGCAATTTGGCAACCGGCAATGTAATTAGCATGCCGAATATTACTTGGAATGTGAATTGGAACGAAATCGCCAATAGATAAGACCATTTTACAATTTGGGCCCAAGTTAGAAGCAGAGCCTAAGGTGTAAATTATCGATAGTCCATATCTCGGAAACTATAAGAGATAATGCAATTTGGCAACCGTCAATGTAATTAGCATGCCGAATATTACTTGGAATGTGAATTGGAATGAAATCGCCAATAGATAAGACTATTTTACAATTTGTGCCCAAGTTAGAAGCAGAGCCTAAGGTGTAAATTATCGATAGTCCATATCTCGGGAACTATAAGAGATAATGCAATTTGGCAACTGGCAATGTAATTAGCATGCCGAATATTACTTGGAATGTGAATTGGGACGAAATCGCCAATAGATAAGACTATTTTACAATTTGTGCCCAAGTTAGAAGCAGAGCCTAAGGTGTAAATTATCCATAGTCCATATCTCGGGAACTATAAGAGATAATGCAATTTGGCAACTGGCAATGTAATTAGCATGCCGAATATTACTTGGAATGTGAATTGGGACGAAATCGCCAATAGATAAGACCATTTTACAATTTGGGCCCAAGTTAGAAGCAGAGCCTAAGGTGTAAATTATCGATAGTCCATATCTCGGAAACTATAAGAGATAATGCAATTTGGCAACCGGCAATGTAATTAGCATGCCGAATATTACTTGGAATGTGAATTGGAACGAAATCGCCAATAGAAAAGACCATTTTACAATTTGGGCCCAAGTTAGAAGCAGAGCCTAAGGTGTAAATTATCGATAGTCCATATCTCGGAAACTATAAGAGATAATGCAATTTGGCAACCGGCAATGTAATTAGCATGCCGAATATTACTTGGAATGTGAATTGGAATGAAATCGCCAATAGATAAGACCATTTTACAATTTGGGCCCAAGTTAGAAGCAGAGCCTAAGGTGTAAATTATCCATAGTCCATATCTCGGAAACTATAAGAGATAATGAAATTTGGCAACTGGCAATATAATTAGCATGCCGAATATTACTTGGAATGTGAATTGGGACGAAATCGCCAATAGATAAGACCATTTTACAATTTGGGCCCAAGTTAGAAGCAGAGCCTAAGGTGTAAATTATCGATAGTCCATATCTCGGAAATTATAAGAGATAATGCAATTTGGCAACCGGCAATGTAATTAGCATGCCGAATACTACTTGGAATGTGAAATGGAACGAAATCGCCAATAGATAAGACCATTTTACAGTTTGGGCCCAAGTTAGAAGCAGAGCCTAAGGTTAAAAATAATCGATAGTCCATATCTCGGAAACTATAAGAGATAATGCAATTTGGGAACCGGCAATGTAATTAGCATGCCGAATATTACTTGGAATGTGAATTGGAACGAAATCGCCAATAGATAAGACCATTTTACAATTTGGGCCCAAGTTAGAAGCAGAGCCTAAGGTGTAAATTATCGATAGTCCATATCTCGGAAACTATAAGAGATAATGCAACTTGGCCACCAGCAATGTAATTAGCATGCCGAATATTACTTGGAATGTGAATTGGAACGAAATCGCCAATAGATAAGACCATTTTACAATTTGGGCACAAGTTAGAAGCAGAGCCTAAGGTATAAATTATCGATAGTCCATATCTCGGAAACTATAAGAGATAATGCAATTTGGCAACCGGCAATGTAATTAGCATGCCGAATATTACTTGGAATGTGAATTGGAACGAAATCGCCAATAGATAAGGCCATTTTAAAATTTGGGCCCAAGTTAGAAGCAGAGCCTAAGGTGTAAATTATCCATAGTCCATATCTCGGAAACTATAAGAGATAATGCAATTTGGCAACCGGCAATGTAATTAGCATGCCGAATATTACTTGGAATGTGAATTGGAACGAAATCGCCAATAGATAAGACCATTTTACAATTTGGGCCCAAGTTAGAAGCAGAGCCTAAGGTGTAAATTATCGATAGTCCATATCTCGGAAACTATAAGAGATAATGCAATTTGGCAACCGGCAATGTAATTAGCATGCCGAATATTACTTGGAATGTGAATTGGAACGAAATCGCCAATAGATAAGACCATTTTACAATTTGGGCCCAAGTTAGAAGCAGAGCCTAAGGTGTAAATTATCGATAGTCCATATCTCGGAAACTATAAGAGATAATGCAATTTGGCAACCGGCAATGTAATTAGCATGCCGAATATTACTTGGAATGTGAATTGGAACGAAATCGCCAATAGATAAGACTATTTTACAATTTGGGCCCAAGTTAGAAGCAGAGCCTAAGGTGTAAATTATCGATAGTCCATATCTCGGAAACTATAAGAGATAATGCAATTTGGCTACCGGCAATGTAATTAGCATGCCGAATATTACTTGGAATGTGAATTGGAACGAAATCGCCAATAGATAAGGCCATTTTACAATTTGGGCCCAAGTTAGAAGCAGAGCCTAAGGTGTAAATTATCGATAGTCCATATCTCGGAAACTATAAGAGATAATGCAATTTGGCAACCGGCAATGTAATTAGCATGCCGTATATTACTTGGAATGTGAATTGGAACGAAATCGCCAATAGATAAGACCATTTTACAATTTGGGCCCAAGTTAGAAGCAGAGCCTAAGGTGTAAATTATCGATAGTCCATATCTCGGAAACTAAAAGAGATAATGCAATTTGGCAACCGGCAATGTAATTAGCATGCCGAATATTACTTGGAATGTGAATTGGAACGAAATTGCCAATAGATAAGGCCATTTTACAATTTGGGCCCAAGTTAGAAGCAGAGCCTAAGGTGTAAATTATCGATAGTCCATATCTCGGAAACTATAAGAGATAATGCAGTTTCGCAACCGGCAGTGTAATTAGCATGCCGAATATTACTTGGAATGTGAATTGGGACGAAATCGCCAATAGATAAGACCATTTTACAATTTGGGCCCAAGTTAGAAGCAGAGCCTAAGGTGTAAATTATCGATAGTCCATATCTCGGAAACTATAAGAGATAATGCAAATTGGCAACCGGCAATGTAATTAGCATGCCGAATATTACTTGGAATGTGAATTGGAACGAAATCGCCAATAGATAAGACCATTTTACAATTTGGGCCCAAGTTAGAAGCAGAGCCTAAGGTGTAAATTATCGATAGTCCATATCTCGGAAACTATAAGAGATAATGCAATTTGGCAACCGGCAATGTAATTAGCATGCCGAATACCACTTGGAATGTGAATTGGAACGAAATCGCCAATAGATAAGACCATTTTACAATTTGGGCCCAAGTTAGAAGCAGAGCCTAAGGTGTAAATTATCGATAGTCCATATCTCGGAAACTATAAGAGATAATTCAATTTGGCAACCGGCAATGTAATTAGCATGCCGAATATTACTTGGAATGTGAATTGGAACGAAATCGCCAATAGATAAGACCATTTTACAATTTGGGCCCAAGTTAGAAGCAGAGCCTAAGGTGTAAATTATCGATAGTCCATATCTCGGAAACTATAAGAGATAATGCAATTTGGCAACCGGCAATGTAATTAGCATGCCGAATACTACTTGGAATGTGAATTGGAACGAAATCGCCAATAGATAAGACCATTTTACAGTTTGGGCCCAAGTTAGAAGCAGAGCCTAAGGTTAAAAATAATCGATAGTCCATATCTCGGAAACTATAAGAGATAATGCAATTTGGGAACCGGCAATGTAATTAGCATGCCGAATATTACTTGGAGTGTGAATTGGAACGAAATCGCCAATAGATAAGACCATTTTACAATTTGGGCCCAAGTTAGAAGCAGAGCCTAAGGTGTAAATTATCGATAGTCCATATCTCGGAAACTATAAGAGATAATGCAACTTGGCCACCGGCAATGTAATTAGCATGCCGAATATTACTTGGAATGTGAATTGGAACGAAATCGCCAATAGATAAGACCATTTTACAATTTGGGCACAAGTTAGAAGCAGAGCCTAAGGTGTAAATTATCGATAGTCCATATCTCGGAAACTATAAGAGATAATGCAATTTGGCAACCGGCAATGTAATTAGCATGCCGAATATTACTTGGAATGTGAATTGGAACGAAATCGCCAATAGATAAGACCATTTTAAAATTTGGGCCCAAGTTAGAAGCAGAGCCTAAGGTGTAAATTATCGATAGTCCATATCTCGGAAACTATAAGAGATAATGCAATTTGGCAACCGGCAATGTAATTAGCATGCCGAATATTACTTGGAAAGTGAATTGGAACGAAATCGCCAATAGATAAGGCAATTTTACAATTTGGGCCCAAGTTAGAAGCAGAGCCTAAGGTGTAAATTATCGATAGTCCATATCTCGGAAACAATAAGAGATAATGCAATTTGGCAACCGGCAATATAATTAGCATGCCGAATATTACTTGGAAAGTGAATTGGAACGAAATCGCCAATAGATAAGACCATTTTACAATTTGGGCCCAAGTTAGAAGCAGAGCCTAAGGTGTAAATTATCGACAGTCCATATCTCGGAAGCTATAAGAGATAATGCAATTTGGCAACCGGCAATGCAATTAGCATGCCGAATATTACTTGGAATGTGAATTGGAACGAAATCGCCAATAGATAAGACCATTTTACAATTTGAGCCCAAGTTAGAAGCAGAGCCTAAGGTGTAAATTATCGATAGTCCATATCTCGGAAACAATAAGAGATAATGCAATTTGGCAACCGGCAATGTAATTAGCATGCCGAATATTACTTGGAAAGTGAATTGGAACGAAATCGCCAATAGATAAGACCATTTTACAATTTGGGCCCAAGTTAGAAGCAGAGCCTAAGGTGTAAATTATCGACAGTCCATATCTCGGAAACTATAAGATATAATGCAATTTGGCAACCGGCAATGTAATTAGCATGCCGAATATTACTTGGAATGTGAATTGGAACGAAATCGCCAATAGATAAGACCATTTTACAATTTGGGCCCAAGTTAGAAGCAGAGCCTAAGGTGTAAATTATCGATAGCCCATATCTCGGAAACTATAAGAGATAATGCAATTTGGCAACCGGCAATGTAATTAGCATGCCGAATATTACTTGGAGAGTGAATTGGAACGAAATCGCCAATAGATAAGACCATTTTACAATTTGGGCCCAAGTTAGAAGCAGAGCCTGAGGTGTAAATTATCGATAGTCCATATCTCGGAAACCATAAGAGATAATGCAATTTGGCAACCGGCAATGTAATTAGCATGCCGAATATTACTTGGAAAGTGAATTGGAAAGAAATCGCCAATAGATAAGACCATTTTACAATTTGGGTCAAAGTTAGAAGCAGAGCCTAAGGTGTAAATTATCGATAGTCCATATCTCGGAAACTATAAGATATAATGCAATTTGGCAACCGGCAATGTAATTAGCATGCCGAATATTACTTGGAGAGTGAATTGGAACGAAATCGCCAATAGATAAGACCATTTTACAATTTGGGCCCAAGTTAGAAGCAGAGCCTGAGGTGTAAATTATCGATAGTCCATATCTCGGAAACCATAAGAGATAATGCAATTTGGCAACCGGCAATGTAATTAGCATGCCGAATATTACTTGGAAAGTGAATTGGAAAGAAATCGCCAATAGATAAGACCATTTTACAATTTGGGTCAAAGTTAGAAGCAGAGCCTAAGGTGTAAATTATCGATAGTCCATATCTCGGAAACTATAAGATATAATGCAATTTGGCAACCGGCAATGTAATTAGCATGCCGAATATTACTTGGAATGTGAATTGGAACGAAATCGCCAATAGATAAGACCATTTTACAATTTGGGCCCAAGTTAGAAGCAGAGCCTAAGGTGTAAATTATCGATAGTCCATATCTCGGAAACTATAAGAGATAATGCAATTTGGCAACCGGCAATGTAATTAGCATGCCGAATACTACTTGGAATGTGAATTGGAACGAAATCGCCAATAGATAAGACCATTTTACAATTTGGGCCCAAGTTAGAAGCAGAGCCTAAGATGTAAATAATCGATAGTCCATATCTCGGAAACTATAAGAGATAATGCAATTTGGCAGCCGGCAATGTAATTAGCATGCCGAATATTACTTGGAATGTGAATTGGAACGAAATCGCCAATAGATAAGACCATTTTACAATTTGGGCCCAAGTTAGAAGCAGAGCCTAAGGTGTAAATTACCGATAGTCCATATCTCGGAAACTATAAGAGATAATGCAATTTGGCAACCGGCAATATAATTAGCATGCCGAATATTACTTGGAATGTGAATTGGAACGAAATCGCCAATAGATAAGACCATTTTACAATTTGGGCCCAAGTTAGAAGCAGAGCCTAAGGTGTAAATTATCGATAGTCCATATCTCGGAAACTATAAGAGATAATGCAATTTGGCAACCGGCAATGTAATTAGCATGCCGAATATTACTTGGAATGTGAATTGGAATGAAATCGCCAATAGATAAGACTATTTTACAATTTGTGCCCAAGTTAGAAGCAGAGCCTAAGGTGTAATTATCCATAGTCCATATCTCGGGAACTATAAGAGATAATGCAATTTGGCAACTGGCAATGTAATTAGCATGCCGAATATTACTTGGAATGTGAATTGGGACGAAATCGCCAATAGATAAGACCATTTTACAATTTGGGCCCAAGTTAGAAGCAGAGCCTAAGGTGTAAATTATCGATAGACCATATCTCGGAAACTATAAGAGATAATGCAATTTGGCAACCGGCAATGTAATTATCATGCCGAATACTACTTGGAATGTGAATTGGAACGAAATCGCCAATAGATAAGACCATTTTACAGTTTGGGCCCAAGTTAGAAGCAGAGCCTAAGGTTAAAAATAATCGATAGTCCATATCTCGGAAACTATAAGAGATAATGCAATTTGGCAACCGGCAATGTAATTAGCATGCCGAATATTACTTGGAATGTGAATTGGAACGAAATCGCCAATAGATAAGACCATTTTACAATTTGGGCCCAAGTTAGAAGCAGAGCCTAAGGTGTAAATTATCGATAGTCCATATCTCGGAAACTATAAGAGATAATGCAATTTGGCAACCGGCAATGTAATTAGCATGCCGAATATTACTTGGAATGTGAATTGGAATGAAATCGCCAATAGATAAGACCATTTTACAATTTGGGCCCAAGTTAGAAGCAGAGCCTAAGGTGTAAATTATCGATAGTCCATATCTCGGAAACTATAAGAGATAATGCAATTTGGCAACCGGCAATGTAATTAGCATGCCGAATATTACTTGGAATGTGAATTGGAACGAAATCGCCAATAGATAAGACGATTTTACAATTTGGGCCCAAGTTAGAAGCAGAGCCTAAGGTGTAAATTACCGATAGTCCATATCTCGGAAACTATAAGAGATAATGCAATTTGGCAACCGGCAATGTAATTAGCATGCCGAATATTACTTGGAATGTGAATTGGAACGAAATCGCCAATAGATAAGACCATTTTACAATTTGGGCCCAAGTTAGAAGCAGAGCCTAAGGTGTAAATTATCGATAGTCCATATCTCGGAAACTATAAGAGATAATGCAATTTGGCAACCGGCAATGTAATTAGCATGCCGAATATTACTTGGAATGTGAATTGGAATGAAATCGCCAATAGATAAGACTATTTTACAATTTGTGCCCAAGTTAGAAGCAGAGCCTAAGGTGTAAATTATCGATAGTCCATATCTCGGGAACTATAAGAGATAATGCAATTTGGCAACTGGCAATGTAATTAGCATGCCGAATATTACTTGGAATGTGAATTGGGACGAAATCGCCAATAGATAAGACTATTTTACAATTTGTGCCCAAGTTAGAAGCAGAGCCTAAGGTGTAAATTATCCATAGTCCATATCTCGGGAACTATAAGAGATAATGCAATTTGGCAACTGGCAATGTAATTAGCATGCCGAATATTACTTGGAATGTGAATTGGGACGAAATCGCCAATAGATAAGACCATTTTACAATTTGGGCCCAAGTTAGAGGCAGAGCCTAAGGTGTAAATTATCGATAGTCCATATCTCGGAAACTATAAGAGATAATGCAATTTGGCAACCGGCAATGTAATTAGCATGCCGAATATTACTTGGAATGTGAATTGGAACGAAATCGCCAATAGAAAAGACCATTTTACAATTTGGGCCCAAGTTAGAAGCAGAGCCTAAGGTGTAAATTATCGATAGTCCATATCTCGGAAACTATAAGAGATAATGCAATTTGGCAACCGGCAATGTAATTAGCATGCCGAATATTACTTGGAATGTGAATTGGAATGAAATCGCCAATAGATAAGACCATTTTACAATTTGGGCCCAAGTTAGAAGCAGAGCCTAAGGTGTAAATTATCCATAGTCCATATCTCGGAAACTATAAGAGATAATGAAATTTGGCAACTGGCAATATAATTAGCATGCCGAATATTACTTGGAATGTGAATTGGGACGAAATCGCCAATAGATAAGACCATTTTACAATTTGGGCCCAAGTTAGAAGCAGAGCCTAAGGTGTAAATTATCGATAGTCCATATCTCGGAAATTATAAGAGATAATGCAATTTGGCAACCGGCAATGTAATTAGCATGCCGAATACTACTTGGAATGTGAAATGGAACGAAATCGCCAATAGATAAGACCATTTTACAGTTTGGGCCCAAGTTAGAAGCAGAGCCTAAGGTTAAAAATAATCGATAGTCCATATCTCGGAAACTATAAGAGATAATGCAATTTGGGAACCGGCAATGTAATTAGCATGCCGAATATTACTTGGAATGTGAATTGGAACGAAATCGCCAATAGATAAGACCATTTTACAATTTGGGCCCAAGTTAGAAGCAGAGCCTAAGGTGTAAATTATCGATAGTCCATATCTCGGAAACTATAAGAGATAATGCAACTTGGCCACCGGCAATGTAATTAGCATGCCGAATATTACTTGGAATGTGAATTGGAACGAAATCGCCAATAGATAAGACCATTTTACAATTTGGGCACAAGTTAGAAGCAGAGCCTAAGGTGTAAATTATCGATAGTCCATATCTCGGAAACTATAAGAGATAATGCAATTTGGCAACCGGCAATGTAATTAGCATGCCGAATATTACTTGGAATGTGAATTGGAACGAAATCGCCAATAGATAAGGCCATTTTAAAATTTGGGCCCAAGTTAGAAGCAGAGCCTAAGGTGTAAATTATCCATAGTCCATATCTCGGAAACTATAAGAGATAATGCAATTTGGCAACCGGCAATGTAATTAGCATGCCGAATATTACTTGGAATGTGAATTGGAACGAAATCGCCAATAGATAAGACCATTTTACAATTTGGGCCCAAGTTAGAAGCAGAGCCTAAGGTGTAAATTATCGATAGTCCATATCTCGGAAACTATAAGAGATAATGCAATTTGGCAACCGGCAATGTAATTAGCATGCCGAATATTACTTGGAATGTGAATTGGAACGAAATCGCCAATAGATAAGACCATTTTACAATTTGGGCCCAAGTTAGAAGCAGAGCCTAAGGTGTAAATTATCGATAGTCCATATCTCGGAAACTATAAGAGATAATGCAATTTGGCAACCGGAAATGTAATTAGCATGCCGAATATTACTTGGAATGTGAATTGGAACGAAATCGCCAATAGATAAGACTATTTTACAATTTGGGCCCAAGTTAGAAGCAGAGCCTAAGGTGTAAATTATCGATAGTCCATATCTCGGAAACTATAAGAGATAATGCAATTTGGCAACCGGCAATGTAATTAGCATGCCGAATATTACTTGGAATGTGAATTGGAACGAAATCGCCAATAGATAAGGCCATTTTACAATTTGGGCCCAAGTTAGAAGCAGAGCCTAAGGTGTAAATTATCGATAGTCCATATCTCGGAAACTATAAGAGATAATGCAATTTGGCAACCGGCAATGTAATTAGCATGCCGAATATTACTTGGAATGTGAATTGGAACGAAATCGCCAATAGATAAGACCATTTTACAATTTGGGCCCAAGTTAGAAGCAGAGCCTAAGGTGTAAATTATCGATAGTCCATATCTCGGAAACTAAAAGAGATAATGCAATTTGGCAACCGGCAATGTAATTAGCATGCCGAATATTACTTGGAATGTGAATTGGAACGAAATTGCCAATAGATAAGGCCATTTTACAATTTGGGCCCAAGTTAGAAGCAGAGCCTAAGGTGTAAATTATCGATAGTCCATATCTCGGAAACTATAAGAGATAATGCAGTTTCGCAACCGGCAGTGTAATTAGCATGCCGAATATTACTTGGAATGTGAATTGGGACGAAATCGCCAATAGATAAGACCATTTTACAATTTGGGCCCAAGTTAGAAGCAGAGCCTAAGGTGTAAATTATCGATAGTCCATATCTCGGAAACTATAAGAGATAATGCAAATTGGCAACCGGCAATGTAATTAGCATGCCGAATATTACTTGGAATGTGAATTGGAACGAAATCGCCAATAGATAAGACCATTTTACAATTTGGGCCCAAGTTAGAAGCAGAGCCTAAGGTGTAAATTATCGATAGTCCATATCTCGGAAACTATAAGAGATAATGCAATTTGGCAACCGGCAATGTAATTAGCATGCCGAATACCACTTGGAATGTGAATTGGAACGAAATCGCCAATAGATAAGACCATTTTACAATTTGGGCCCAAGTTAGAAGCAGAGCCTAAGGTGTAAATTATCGATAGTCCATATCTCGGAAACTATAAGAGATAATTCAATTTGGCAACCGGCAATGTAATTAGCATGCCGAATATTACTTGGAATGTGAATTGGAACGAAATCGCCAATAGATAAGACCATTTTACAATTTGGGCCCAAGTTAGAAGCAGAGCCTAAGGTGTAAATTATCGATAGTCCATATCTCGGAAACTATAAGAGATAATGCAATTTGGCAACCGGCAATGTAATTAGCATGCCGAATACTACTTGGAATGTGAATTGGAACGAAATCGCCAATAGATAAGACCATTTTACAGTTTGGGCCCAAGTTAGAAGCAGAGCCTAAGGTTAAAAATAATCGATAGTCCATATCTCGGAAACTATAAGAGATAATGCAATTTGGGAACCGGCAATGTAATTAGCATGCCGAATATTACTTGGAGTGTGAATTGGAACGAAATCGCCAATAGATAAGACCATTTTACAATTTGGGCCCAAGTTAGAAGCAGAGCCTAAGGTGTAAATTATCGATAGTCCATATCTCGGAAACTATAAGAGATAATGCAACTTGGCCACCGGCAATGTAATTAGCATGCCGAATATTACTTGGAATGTGAATTGGAACGAAATCGCCAATAGATAAGACCATTTTACAATTTGGGCACAAGTTAGAAGCAGAGCCTAAGGTGTAAATTATCGATAGTCCATATCTCGGAAACTATAAGAGATAATGCAATTTGGCAACCGGCAATGTAATTAGCATGCCGAATATTACTTGGAATGTGAATTGGAACGAAATCGCCAATAGATAAGACCATTTTAAAATTTGGGCCCAAGTTAGAAGCAGAGCCTAAGGTGTAAATTATCGATAGTCCATATCTCGGAAACTATAAGAGATAATGCAATTTGGCAACCGGCAATGTAATTAGCATGCCGAATATTACTTGGAAAGTGAATTGGAACGAAATCGCCAATAGATAAGGCAATTTTACAATTTGGGCCCAAGTTAGAAGCAGAGCCTAAGGTGTAAATTATCGATAGTCCATATCTCGGAAACAATAAGAGATAATGCAATTTGGCAACCGGCAATGTAATTAGCATGCCGAATATTACTTGGAAAGTGAATTGGAACGAAATCGCCAATAGATAAGACCATTTTACAATTTGGGCCCAAGTTAGAAGCAGAGCCTAAGGTGTAAATTATCGACAGTCCATATCTCGGAAGCTATAAGAGATAATGCAATTTGGCAACCGGCAATGCAATTAGCATGCCGAATATTACTTGGAATGTGAATTGGAACGAAATCGCCAATAGATAAGACCATTTTACAATTTGAGCCCAAGTTAGAAGCAGAGCCTAAGGTGTAAATTATCGATAGTCCATATCTCGGAAACAATAAGAGATAATGCAATTTGGCAACCGGCAATGTAATTAGCATGCCGAATATTACTTGGAAAGTGAATTGGAACGAAATCGCCAATAGATAAGACCATTTTACAATTTGGGCCCAAGTTAGAAGCAGAGCCTAAGGTGTAAATTATCGACAGTCCATATCTCGGAAACTATAAGATATAATGCAATTTGGCAACCGGCAATGTAATTAGCATGCCGAATATTACTTGGAATGTGAATTGGAACGAAATCGCCAATAGATAAGACCATTTTACAATTTGGGCCCAAGTTAGAAGCAGAGCCTAAGGTGTAAATTATCGATAGCCCATATCTCGGAAACTATAAGAGATAATGCAATTTGGCAACCGGCAATGTAATTAGCATGCCGAATATTACTTGGAATGTGAATTGGAACGAAATCGCCAATAGATAAGACCATTTTACAATTTGGGCCCAAGTTAGAAGCAGAGCCTAAGGTGTAAATTATCGATAGCCCATATCTCGGAAACTATAAGAGATAATGCAATTTGGCAACCGGCAATGTAATTAGCATGCCGAATATTACTTGGAGAGTGAATTGGAACGAAATCGCCAATAGATAAGACCATTTTACAATTTGGGCCCAAGTTAGAAGCAGAGCCTGAGGTGTAAATTATCGATAGTCCATATCTCGGAAACCATAAGAGATAATGCAATTTGGCAACCGGCAATGTAATTAGCATGCCGAATATTACTTGGAGTGTGAATTGGAACGAAATCGCCAATAGATAAGACCATTTTACAATTTGGGCCCAAGTTAGAAGCAGAGCCTAAGGTGTAAATTATCGATAGTCCATATCTCGGAAACTATAAGAGATAATGCAACTTGGCCACCGGCAATGTAATTAGCATGCCGAATATTACTTGGAATGTGAATTGGAACGAAATCGCCAATAGATAAGACCATTTTACAATTTGGGCACAAGTTAGAAGCAGAGCCTAAGGTGTAAATTATCGATAGTCCATATCTCGGAAACTATAAGAGATAATGCAATTTGGCAACCGGCAATGTAATTAGCATGCCGAATATTACTTGGAATGTGAGTTGGAACGAAATCGCCAATAGATAAGACCATTTTAAAATTTGGGCCCAAGTTAGAAGCAGAGCCTAAGGTGTAAATTATCGATAGTCCATATCTCGGAAACTATAAGAGATAATGCAATTTGGCAACCGGCAATGTAATTAGCATGCCGAATATTACTTGGAAAGTGAATTGGAACGAAATCGCCAATAGATAAGGCAATTTTACAATTTGGGCCCAAGTTAGAAGCAGAGCCTAAGGTGTAAATTATCGATAGTCCATATCTCGGAAACAATAAGAGATAATGCAATTTGGCAACCGGCAATGTAATTAGCATGCCGAATATTACTTGGAAAGTGAATTGGAACGAAATCGCCAATAGATAAGACCATTTTACAATTTGGGCCCAAGTTAGAAGCAGAGCCTAAGGTGTAAATTATCGACAGTCCATATCTCGGAAGCTATAAGAGATAATGCAATTTGGCAACCGGCAATGCAATTAGCATGCCGAATATTACTTGGAATGTGAATTGGAACGAAATCGCCAATAGATAAGACCATTTTACAATTTGAGCCCAAGTTAGAAGCAGAGCCTAAGGTGTAAATTATCGATAGTCCATATCTCGGAAACAATAAGAGATAATGCAATTTGGCAACCGGCAATGTAATTAGCATGCCGAATATTACTTGGAAAGTGAATTGGAACGAAATCGCCAATAGATAAGACCATTTTACAATTTGGGCCCAAGTTAGAAGCAGAGCCTAAGGTGTAAATTATCGACAGTCCATATCTCGGAAACTATAAGATATAATGCAATTTGGCAACCGGCAATGTAATTAGCATGCCGAATATTACTTGGAATGTGAATTGGAACGAAATCGCCAATAGATAAGACCATTTTACAATTTGGGCCCAAGTTAGAAGCAGAGCCTAAGGTGTAAATTATCGATAGCCCATATCTCGGAAACTATAAGAGATAATGCAATTTGGCAACCGGCAATGTAATTAGCATGCCGAATATTACTTGGAGAGTGAATTGGAACGAAATCTCCAATAGATAAGACCATTTTACAATTTGGGCCCAAGTTAGAAGCAGAGCCTGAGGTGTAAATTATCGATAGTCCATATCTCGGAAACCATAAGAGATAATGCAATTTGGCAACCGGCAATGTAATTAGCATGCCGAATATTACTTGGAAAGTGAATTGGAAAGAAATCGCCAATAGATAAGACCATTTTACAATTTGGGTCAAAGTTAGAAGCAGAGCCTAAGGTGTAAATTATCGATAGTCCATATCTCGGAAACTATAAGATATAATGCAATTTGGCAACCGGCAATGTAATTAGCATGCCGAATATTACTTGGAATGTGAATTGGAACGAAATCGCCAATAGATAAGACCATTTTACAATTTGGGCCCAAGTTAGAAGCAGAGCCTAAGGTGTAAATTATCCATAGTCCATATCTCGGAAACTATAAGAGATAATGCAATTTGGCAAATGGCAATGTAATTAGCATGCCGAATAATACTTGGAATGTGAATTGGAACGAAATCGCCAATAGATAAGACCATTTTACAATTTGGGCCCAAGTTAGAAGCAGAGCCTAAGGTGTAAATTATCGATAGTCCATATCTCGGAAACTATAAGAGATAATGCAATTTGGCAACTGGCAATGTAATTAGCATGCCGAATATTACTTGGAATGTGAATTGGAACGAAATCGCCAATAGATAAGACCATTTTACAATTTGGGCCCAAGTTAGAAGCAGAGCCTAAGGTGTAAATTATCGATAGTCCATATCTCGGAAACTATAAGAGATAATGCAATTTGGCAACCGGCAATGTAATTAGCATGCCGAATACTACTTGGAATGTGAATTGGAACGAAATCGCCAATAGATAAGACCATTTTACAATTTGGGCCCAAGTTAGAAGCAGAGCCTAAGGTGTAAATTATCGATAGTCCATATCTCGGAAACTATAAGAGATAATTCAATTTGGCAACCGGCAATGTAATTAGCATGCCGAATATTACCTGGAATGTGAATTGGAACGAAATCGCCAATAGATAAGACCATTTTACAATTTGGGCAAAAGTTAGAAGCAGAGCCTAAGGTGTAAATTATCGATAGTCCATATCTCGGAAACTATAAGAGATAATGCAATTTGGCAACCGGCAATGTAATTAGCATGCCGAATATTACTTGGAATGTGAATTGGAACGAAATCGCCAATAGATAAGACTATTTTACAATTTGGGCCCAAGTTAGAAGCAGAGCCTAAGGTGTAAATTATCGATAGTCCATATCTCGGAAACTATAAGAGATAATGCAATTTGGCAACCGGCAATGTAATTAGCATGCCGAATATTACTTGGAATGGGAATTGGAACGAAATCGCCAATAGATAAGACCATTTTACAATTTGGGCCCAAGTTAGAAGCAGAGCCTAAGATGTAAATAATCGATAGTCCATATCTCGGAAACTATAAGAGATAATGCAATTTGGCAGCCGGCAATGTAATTAGCATGCCGAATATTACTTGGAATGTGAATTGGAACGAAATCGCCAATAGATAAGACCATTTTACAATTTGGGCCCAAGTTAGAAGCAGAGCCTAAGGTGTAAATTACCGATAGTCCATATCTCGGAAACTATAAGAGATAATGCAATTTGGCAACCGGCAATATAATTAGCATGCCGAATATTACTTGGAATGTGAATTGGAACGAAATCGCCAATAGATAAGACCATTTTACAATTTGGGCCCAAGTTAGAAGCAGAGCCTAAGGTGTAAATTATCGATAGTCCATATCTCGGAAACTATAAGAGATAATGCAATTTGGCAACCGGCAATGTAATTAGCATGCCGAATATTACTTGGAATGTGAATTGGAATGAAATCGCCAATAGATAAGACTATTTTACAATTTGTGCCCAAGTTAGAAGCAGAGCCTAAGGTGTAATTATCCATAGTCCATATCTCGGGAACTATAAGAGATAATGCAATTTGGCAACTGGCAATGTAATTAGCATGCCGAATATTACTTGGAATGTGAATTGGGACGAAATCGCCAATAGATAAGACCATTTTACAATTTGGGCCCAAGTTAGAAGCAGAGCCTAAGGTGTAAATTATCGATAGACCATATCTCAGAAACTATAAGAGATAATGCAATTTGGCAACCGGCAATGTAATTATCATGCCGAATACTACTTGGAATGTGAATTGGAATGAAATCGCCAATAGATAAGACCATTTTACAGTTTGGGCCCAAGTTAGAAGCAGAGCCTAAGGTTAAAAATAATCGATAGTCCATATCTCGGAAACTATAAGAGATAATGCAATTTGGCAACCGGCAATGTAATTAGCATGCCGAATATTACTTGGAATGTGAATTGGAACGAAATCGCCAATAGATAAGACCATTTTACAATTTGGGCCCAAGTTAGAAGCAGAGCCTAAGGTGTAAATTATCGATAGTCCATATCTCGGAAACTATAAGAGATAATGCAATTTGGCAACCGGCAATGTAATTAGCATGCCGAATATTACTTGGAATGTGAATTGGAATGAAATCGCCAATAGATAAGACCATTTTACAATTTGGGCCCAAGTTAGAAGCAGAGCCTAAGGTGTAAATTATCGATAGTCCATATCTCGGAAACTATAAGAGATAATGCAAATTGGCAACCGGCAATGTAATTAGCATGCCGAATATTACTTGGACTGTGAATTGGAACGAAATCGCCAATAGATAAGACGATTTTACAATTTGGGCCCAAGTTAGAAGCAGAGCCTAAGGTGTAAATTACCGATAGTCCATATCTCGGAAACTATAAGAGATAATGCAATTTGGCAACCGGCAATGTAATTAGCATGCCGAATATTACTTGGAATGTGAATTGGAACGAAATCGCCAATAGATAAGACCATTTTACAATTTGGGCCCAAGTTAGAAGCAGAGCCTAAGGTGTAAATTATCGATAGTCCATATCTCGGAAACTATAAGAGATAATGCAATTTGGCAACCGGCAATGTAATTAGCATGCCGAATATTACTTGGAATGTGAATTGGAATGAAATCGCCAATAGATAAGACTATTTTACAATTTGTGCCCAAGTTAGAAGCAGAGCCTAAGGTGTAAATTATCCATAGTCCATATCTCGGGAACTATAAGAGATAATGCAATTTGGCAACTGGCAATGTAATTAGCATGCCGAATATTACTTGGAATGTGAATTGGGACGAAATCGCCAATAGATAAGACCATTTTACAATTTGGGCCCAAGTTAGAAGCAGAGCCTAAGGTGTAAATTATCGATAGTCCATATCTCGGGAACTATAAGAGATAATGCAATTTGGCAACTGGCAATGTAATTAGCATGCCGAATATTACTTGGAATGTGAATTGGGACGAAATCGCCAATAGATAAGACTATTTTACAATTTGTGCCCAAGTTAGAAGCAGAGCCTAGGGTGTAAATTATCCATAGTCCATATCTCGGGAACTATAAGAGATAATGCAATTTGGCAACTGGCAATGTAATTAGCATGCCGAATATTACTTGGAATGTGAATTGGGACGAAATCGCCAATAGATAAGACCATTTTACAATTTTGGGCCCAAGTTAGAAGCAGAGCCTAAGGTGTAAATTATCGATAGTCCATATCTCGGAAACTATAAGAGATAATGCAATTTGGCAACCGGCAATGTAATTAGCATGCCGAATATTACTTGGAATGTGAATTGGAACGAAATCGCCAATAGAAAAGACCATTTTACAATTTGGGCCCAAGTTAGAAGCAGAGCCTAAGGTGTAAATTATCGATAGTCCATATCTCGGAAACTATAAGAGATAATGCAATTTGGCAACCGGCAATGTAATTAGCATGCCGAATATTACTTGGAATGTGAATTGGAATGAAATCGCCAATAGATAAGACCATTTTACAATTTGGGCCCAAGTTAGAAGCAGAGCCTAAGGTGTAAATTATCCATAGTCCATATCTCGGAAACTATAAGAGATAATGAAATTTGGCAACTGGCAATATAATTAGCATGCCGAATATTACTTGGAATGTGAATTGGGACGAAATCGCCAATAGATAAGACCATTTTACAATTTGGGCCCAAGTTAGAAGCAGAGCCTAAGGTGTAAATTATCGATAGTCCATATCTCGGAAATTATAAGAGATAATGCAATTTGGCAACCGGCAATGTAATTAGCATGCCGAATACTACTTGGAATGTGAATTGGAACGAAATCGCCAATAGATAAGACCATTTTACAGTTTGGGCCCAAGTTAGAAGCAGAGCCTAAGGTTAAAAATAATCGATAGTCCATATCTCGGAAACTATAAGAGATAATGCAATTTGGGAACCGGCAATGTAATTAGCATGCCGAATATTACTTGGAATGTGAATTGGAACGAAATCGCCAATAGATAAGACCATTTTACAATTTGGGCCCAAGTTAGAAGCAGAGCCTAAGGTGTAAATTATCGACAGTCCATATCTCGGAAGCTATAAGAGATAATGCAATTTGGCAAATGGCAATGTAATTAGCATGCCGAATAATACTTGGAATGTGAATTGGAACGAAATCGCCAATAGATAAGACCATTTTACAATTTGGGCCCAAGTTAGAAGCAGAGCCTAAGGTGTAAATTATCGATAGTCCATATCTCGGAAACTATAAGAGATAATGCAATTTGGCAACTGGCAATGTAATTAGCATGCCGAATATTACTTGGAATGTGAATTGGAACGAAATCGCCAATAGATAAGACCATTTTACAATTTGGGCCCAAGTTAGAAGCAGAGCCTAAGGTGTAAATTATCGATAGTCCATATCTCGGAAACTATAAGAGATAATGCAATTTGGCAACCGGCAATGTAATTAGCATGCCGAATACTACTTGGAATGTGAATTGGAACGAAATCGCCAATAGATAAGACCATTTTACAATTTGGGCCCAAGTTAGAAGCAGAGCCTAAGGTGTAAATTATCGATAGTCCATATCTCGGAAACTATAAGAGATAATTCAATTTGGCAACCGGCAATGTAATTAGCATGCCGAATATTACCTGGAATGTGAATTGGAACGAAATCGCCAATAGATAAGACCATTTTACAATTTGGGCAAAAGTTAGAAGCAGAGCCTAAGGTGTAAATTATCGATAGTCCATATCTCGGAAACTATAAGAGATAATGCAATTTGGCAACCGGCAATGTAATTAGCATGCCGAATATTACTTGGAATGTGAATTGGAACGAAATCGCCAATAGATAAGACTATTTTACAATTTGGGCCCAAGTTAGAAGCAGAGCCTAAGGTGTAAATTATCGATAGTCCATATCTCGGAAACTATAAGAGATAATGCAATTTGGCAACCGGCAATGTAATTAGCATGCCGAATATTACTTGGAATGGGAATTGGAACGAAATCGCCAATAGATAAGACCATTTTACAATTTGGGCCCAAGTTAGAAGCAGAGCCTAAGATGTAAATAATCGATAGTCCATATCTCGGAAACTATAAGAGATAATGCAATTTGGCAGCCGGCAATGTAATTAGCATGCCGAATATTACTTGGAATGTGAATTGGAACGAAATCGCCAATAGATAAGACCATTTTACAATTTGGGCCCAAGTTAGAAGCAGAGCCTAAGGTGTAAATTACCGATAGTCCATATCTCGGAAACTATAAGAGATAATGCAATTTGGCAACCGGCAATATAATTAGCATGCCGAATATTACTTGGAATGTGAATTGGAACGAAATCGCCAATAGATAAGACCATTTTACAATTTGGGCCCAAGTTAGAAGCAGAGCCTAAGGTGTAAATTATCGATAGTCCATATCTCGGAAACTATAAGAGATAATGCAATTTGGCAACCGGCAATGTAATTAGCATGCCGAATATTACTTGGAATGTGAATTGGAATGAAATCGCCAATAGATAAGACTATTTTACAATTTGTGCCCAAGTTAGAAGCAGAGCCTAAGGTGTAATTATCCATAGTCCATATCTCGGGAACTATAAGAGATAATGCAATTTGGCAACTGGCAATGTAATTAGCATGCCGAATATTACTTGGAATGTGAATTGGGACGAAATCGCCAATAGATAAGACCATTTTACAATTTGGGCCCAAGTTAGAAGCAGAGCCTAAGGTGTAAATTATCGATAGACCATATCTCAGAAACTATAAGAGATAATGCAATTTGGCAACCGGCAATGTAATTATCATGCCGAATACTACTTGGAATGTGAATTGGAATGAAATCGCCAATAGATAAGACCATTTTACAGTTTGGGCCCAAGTTAGAAGCAGAGCCTAAGGTTAAAAATAATCGATAGTCCATATCTCGGAAACTATAAGAGATAATGCAATTTGGCAACCGGCAATGTAATTAGCATGCCGAATATTACTTGGAATGTGAATTGGAACGAAATCGCCAATAGATAAGACCATTTTACAATTTGGGCCCAAGTTAGAAGCAGAGCCTAAGGTGTAAATTATCGATAGTCCATATCTCGGAAACTATAAGAGATAATGCAATTTGGCAACCGGCAATGTAATTAGCATGCCGAATATTACTTGGAATGTGAATTGGAATGAAATCGCCAATAGATAAGACCATTTTACAATTTGGGCCCAAGTTAGAAGCAGAGCCTAAGGTGTAAATTATCGATAGTCCATATCTCGGAAACTATAAGAGATAATGCAAATTGGCAACCGGCAATGTAATTAGCATGCCGAATATTACTTGGACTGTGAATTGGAACGAAATCGCCAATAGATAAGACGATTTTACAATTTGGGCCCAAGTTAGAAGCAGAGCCTAAGGTGTAAATTACCGATAGTCCATATCTCGGAAACTATAAGAGATAATGCAATTTGGCAACCGGCAATGTAATTAGCATGCCGAATATTACTTGGAATGTGAATTGGAACGAAATCGCCAATAGATAAGACCATTTTACAATTTGGGCCCAAGTTAGAAGCAGAGCCTAAGGTGTAAATTATCGATAGTCCATATCTCGGAAACTATAAGAGATAATGCAATTTGGCAACCGGCAATGTAATTAGCATGCCGAATATTACTTGGAATGTGAATTGGAATGAAATCGCCAATAGATAAGACTATTTTACAATTTGTGCCCAAGTTAGAAGCAGAGCCTAAGGTGTAAATTATCCATAGTCCATATCTCGGGAACTATAAGAGATAATGCAATTTGGCAACTGGCAATGTAATTAGCATGCCGAATATTACTTGGAATGTGAATTGGGACGAAATCGCCAATAGATAAGACCATTTTACAATTTGGGCCCAAGTTAGAAGCAGAGCCTAAGGTGTAAATTATCGATAGTCCATATCTCGGGAACTATAAGAGATAATGCAATTTGGCAACTGGCAATGTAATTAGCATGCCGAATATTACTTGGAATGTGAATTGGGACGAAATCGCCAATAGATAAGACTATTTTACAATTTGTGCCCAAGTTAGAAGCAGAGCCTAGGGTGTAAATTATCCATAGTCCATATCTCGGGAACTATAAGAGATAATGCAATTTGGCAACTGGCAATGTAATTAGCATGCCGAATATTACTTGGAATGTGAATTGGGACGAAATCGCCAATAGATAAGACCATTTTACAATTTTGGGCCCAAGTTAGAAGCAGAGCCTAAGGTGTAAATTATCGATAGTCCATATCTCGGAAACTATAAGAGATAATGCAATTTGGCAACCGGCAATGTAATTAGCATGCCGAATATTACTTGGAATGTGAATTGGAACGAAATCGCCAATAGAAAAGACCATTTTACAATTTGGGCCCAAGTTAGAAGCAGAGCCTAAGGTGTAAATTATCGATAGTCCATATCTCGGAAACTATAAGAGATAATGCAATTTGGCAACCGGCAATGTAATTAGCATGCCGAATATTACTTGGAATGTGAATTGGAATGAAATCGCCAATAGATAAGACCATTTTACAATTTGGGCCCAAGTTAGAAGCAGAGCCTAAGGTGTAAATTATCCATAGTCCATATCTCGGAAACTATAAGAGATAATGAAATTTGGCAACTGGCAATATAATTAGCATGCCGAATATTACTTGGAATGTGAATTGGGACGAAATCGCCAATAGATAAGACCATTTTACAATTTGGGCCCAAGTTAGAAGCAGAGCCTAAGGTGTAAATTATCGATAGTCCATATCTCGGAAATTATAAGAGATAATGCAATTTGGCAACCGGCAATGTAATTAGCATGCCGAATACTACTTGGAATGTGAATTGGAACGAAATCGCCAATAGATAAGACCATTTTACAGTTTGGGCCCAAGTTAGAAGCAGAGCCTAAGGTTAAAAATAATCGATAGTCCATATCTCGGAAACTATAAGAGATAATGCAATTTGGGAACCGGCAATGTAATTAGCATGCCGAATATTACTTGGAATGTGAATTGGAACGAAATCGCCAATAGATAAGACCATTTTACAATTTGGGCCCAAGTTAGAAGCAGAGCCTAAGGTGTAAATTATCGACAGTCCATATCTCGGAAGCTATAAGAGATAATGCAATTTGGCAACCGGCAATGCAATTAGCATGCCGAATATTACTTGGAATGTGAATTGGAACGAAATCGCCAATAGATAAGACCATTTTACAATTTGAGCCCAAGTTAGAAGCAGAGCCTAAGGTGTAAATTATCGACAGTCCATATCTCGGAAACAATAAGAGATAATGCAATTTGGCAACCGGCAATGTAATTAGCATGCCGAATATTACTTGGAATGTGAATTGGAACGAAATCGCCAATAGATAAGACCATTTTACAATTTGGGCCCAAGTTAGAAGCAGAGCCTAAGGTGTAAATTATCGATAGCCCATATCTCGGAAACTATAAGAGATAATGCAATTTGGCAACCGGCAATGTAATTAGCATGCCGAATATTACTTGGAGAGTGAATTGGAACGAAATCGCCAATAGATAAGACCATTTTACAATTTGGGCCCAAGTTAGAAGCAGAGCCTGAGGTGTAAATTATCGATAGTCCATATCTCGGAAACCATAAGAGATAATGCAATTTGGCAACCGGCAATGTAATTAGCATGCCGAATATTACTTGGAAAGTGAATTGGAAAGAAATCGCCAATAGATAAGACCATTTTACAATTTGGGTCAAAGTTAGAAGCAGAGCCTAAGGTGTAAATTATCGATAGTCCATATCTCGGAAACTATAAGATATAATGCAATTTGGCAACCGGCAATGTAATTAGCATGCCGAATATTACTTGGAATGTGAATTGGAACGAAATCGCCAATAGATAAGACCATTTTACAATTTGGGCCCAAGTTAGAAGCAGAGCCTAAGGTGTAAATTATCCATAGTCCATATCTCGGAAACTATAAGAGATAATGCAATTTGGCAAATGGCAATGTAATTAGCATGCCGAATAATACTTGGAATGTGAATTGGAACGAAATCGCCAATAGATAAGACCATTTTACAATTTGGGCCCAAGTTAGAAGCAGAGCCTAAGGTGTAAATTATCGATAGTCCATATCTCGGAAACTATAAGAGATAATGCAATTTGGCAACTGGCAATGTAATTAGCATGCCGAATATTACTTGGAATGTGAATTGGAACGAAATCGCCAATAGATAAGACCATTTTACAATTTGGGCCCAAGTTAGAAGCAGAGCCTAAGGTGTAAATTATCGATAGTCCATATCTCGGAAACTATAAGAGATAATGCAATTTGGCAACCGGCAATGTAATTAGCATGCCGAATACTACTTGGAATGTGAATTGGAACGAAATCGCCAATAGATAAGACCATTTTACAATTTGGGCCCAAGTTAGAAGCAGAGCCTAAGGTGTAAATTATCGATAGTCCATATCTCGGAAACTATAAGAGATAATTCAATTTGGCAACCGGCAATGTAATTAGCATGCCGAATATTACTTGGAATGTGAATTGGAACGAAATCGCCAATAGATAAGACCATTTTACAATTTGGGCAAAAGTTAGAAGCAGAGCCTAAGGTGTAAATTATCGATAGTCCATATCTCGGAAACTATAAGAGATAATGCAATTTGGCAACCGGCAATGTAATTAGCATGCCGAGTATTACTTGGAATGTGAATTGGAACGAAATCGCCAATAGATAAGACGATTTTACAATTTGGGCCCAAGTTAGAAGCAGAGCCTAAGGTGTAAATTATCGATAGTCCATATCTCGGAAACTATAAGAGATAATGCAATTGGGCAACCGGCAATGTAATTAGCATGCCGAATATTACTTGGAATGTGAATTGGAACGAAATCGCCAATAGATAAGACTATTTTACAATTTGGGCCCAAGTTAGAAGCAGAGCCTAAGGTGTAAATTATCGATAGTCCATATCTCGGAAACTATAAGAGATAATGCAATTTGGCAACCGGCAATGTAATTAGCATGCCGAATATTACTTGGAATGTGAATTGGAACGAAATCGCCAATAGATAAGACCATTTTACAATTTGGGCCCAAGTTAGAAGCAGAGCCTAAGATGTAAATAATCGATAGTCCATATCTCGGAAACTATAAGAGATAATGCAATTTGGCAGCCGGCAATGTAATTAGCATGCCGAATATTACTTGGAATGTGAATTGGAACGAAATCGCCAATAGATAAGACCATTTTACAATTTGGGCCCAAGTTAGAAGCAGAGCCTAAGGTGTAAATTACCGATAGTCCATATCTCGGAAACTATAAGAGATAATGCAATTTGGCAACCGGCAATATAATTAGCATGCCGAATATTACTTGGAATGTGAATTGGAACGAAATCGCCAATAGATAAGACCATTTTACAATTTGGGCCCAAGTTAGAAGCAGAGCCTAAGGTGTAAATTATCGATAGTCCATATCTCGGAAACTATAAGAGATAATGCAATTTGGCAACCGGCAATGTAATTAGCATGCCGAATATTACTTGGAATGTGAATTGGAATGAAATCGCCAATAGATAAGACTATTTTACAATTTGTGCCCAAGTTAGAAGCAGAGCCTAAGGTGTAATTATCCATAGTCCATATCTCGGGAACTATAAGAGATAATGCAATTTGGCAACTGGCAATGTAATTAGCATGCCGAATATTACTTGGAATGTGAACTGGGACGAAATCGCCAATAGATAAGACCATTTTACAATTTGGGCCCAAGTTAGAAGCAGAGCCTAAGGTGTAAATTATCGATAGACCATATCTCGGAAACTATAAGAGATAATGCAATTTGGCAACCGGCAATGTAATTATCATGCCGAATACTACTTGGAATGTGAATTGGAATGAAATCGCCAATAGATAAGACCATTTTACAGTTTGGGCCCAAGTTAGAAGCAGAGCCTAAGGTTAAAAATAATCGATAGTCCATATCTCGGAAACTATAAGAGATAATGCAATTTGGCAACCGGCAATGTAATTAGCATGCCGAATATTACTTGGAATGTGAATTGGAACGAAATCGCCAATAGATAAGACCATTTTACAATTTGGGCCCAAGTTAGAAGCAGAGCCTAAGGTGTAAATTATCGATAGTCCATATCTCGGAAACTATAAGAGATAATGCAATTTGGCAACCGGCAATGTAATTAGCATGCCGAATATTACTTGGAATGTGAATTGGAATGAAATCGCCAATAGATAAGACCATTTTACAATTTGGGCCCAAGTTAGAAGCAGAGCCTAAGGTGTAAATTATCGATAGTCCATATCTCGGAAACTATAAGAGATAATGCAATTTGGCAACCGGCAATGTAATTAGCATGCCGAATATTACTTGGAATGTGAATTGGAACGAAATCGCCAATAGATAAGACGATTTTACAATTTGGGCCCAAGTTAGAAGCAGAGCCTAAGGTGTAAATTACCGATAGTCCATATCTCGGAAACTATAAGAGATAATGCAATTTGGCAACCGGCAATGTAATTAGCATGCCGAATATTACTTGGAATGTGAATTGGAACGAAATCGCCAATAGATAAGACCATTTTACAATTTGGGCCCAAGTTAGAAGCAGAGCCTAAGGTGTAAATTATCGATAGTCCATATCTCGGAAACTATAAGAGATAATGCAATTTGGCAACCGGCAATGTAATTAGCATGCCGAATATTACTTGGAATGTGAATTGGAATGAAATCGCCAATAGATAAGACTATTTTACAATTTGTGCCCAAGTTAGAAGCAGAGCCTAAGGTGTAAATTATCGATAGTCCATATCTCGGGAACTATAAGAGATAATGCAATTTGGCAACCGGCAATGTAATTAGCATGCCGAATACTACTTGGAATGTGAATTGGAACGAAATCGCCAATAGATAAGACCATTTTACAATTTGGGCCCAAGTTAGAAGCAGAGCCTAAGGTGTAAATTATCGATAGTCCATATCTCGGAAACTATAAGAGATAATTCAATTTGGCAACCGGCAATGTAATTAGCATGCCGAATATTACTTGGAATGTGAATTGGAACGAAATCGCCAATAGATAAGACCATTTTACAATTTGGGCAAAAGTTAGAAGCAGAGCCTAAGGTGTAAATTATCGATAGTCCATATCTCGGAAACTATAAGAGATAATGCAATTTGGCAACCGGCAATGTAATTAGCATGCCGAGTATTACTTGGAATGTGAATTGGAACGAAATCGCCAATAGATAAGACGATTTTACAATTTGGGCCCAAGTTAGAAGCAGAGCCTAAGGTGTAAATTATCGATAGTCCATATCTCGGAAACTATAAGAGATAATGCAATTGGGCAACCGGCAATGTAATTAGCATGCCGAATATTACTTGGAATGTGAATTGGAACGAAATCGCCAATAGATAAGACTATTTTACAATTTGGGCCCAAGTTAGAAGCAGAGCCTAAGGTGTAAATTATCGATAGTCCATATCTCGGAAACTATAAGAGATAATGCAATTTGGCAACCGGCAATGTAATTAGCATGCCGAATATTACTTGGAATGTGAATTGGAACGAAATCGCCAATAGATAAGACCATTTTACAATTTGGGCCCAAGTTAGAAGCAGAGCCTAAGATGTAAATAATCGATAGTCCATATCTCGGAAACTATAAGAGATAATGCAATTTGGCAGCCGGCAATGTAATTAGCATGCCGAATATTACTTGGAATGTGAATTGGAACGAAATCGCCAATAGATAAGACCATTTTACAATTTGGGCCCAAGTTAGAAGCAGAGCCTAAGGTGTAAATTACCGATAGTCCATATCTCGGAAACTATAAGAGATAATGCAATTTGGCAACCGGCAATATAATTAGCATGCCGAATATTACTTGGAATGTGAATTGGAACGAAATCGCCAATAGATAAGACCATTTTACAATTTGGGCCCAAGTTAGAAGCAGAGCCTAAGGTGTAAATTATCGATAGTCCATATCTCGGAAACTATAAGAGATAATGCAATTTGGCAACCGGCAATGTAATTAGCATGCCGAATATTACTTGGAATGTGAATTGGAATGAAATCGCCAATAGATAAGACTATTTTACAATTTGTGCCCAAGTTAGAAGCAGAGCCTAAGGTGTAATTATCCATAGTCCATATCTCTGGAACTATAAGAGATAATGCAATTTGGCAACTGGCAATGTAATTAGCATGCCGAATATTACTTGGAATGTGAATTGAGACGAAATCGCCAATAGATAAGACCATTTTACAATTTGGGCCCAAGTTAGAAGCAGAGCCTAAGGTGTAAATTATCGATAGACCATATCTCGGAAACTATAAGAGATAATGCAATTTGGCAACCGGCAATGTAATTATCATGCCGAATACTACTTGGAATGTGAATTGGAATGAAATCGCCAATAGATAAGACCATTTTACAGTTTGGGCCCAAGTTAGAAGCAGAGCCTAAGGTTAAAAATAATCGATAGTCCATATCTCGGAAACTATAAGAGATAATGCAATTTGGCAACCGGCAATGTAATTAGCATGCCGAATATTACTTGGAATGTGAATTGGAACGAAATCGCCAATAGATAAGACCATTTTACAATTTGGGCCCAAGTTAGAAGCAGAGCCTAAGGTGTAAATTATCGATAGTCCATATCTCGGAAACTATAAGAGATAATGCAATTTGGCAACCGGCAATGTAATTAGCATGCCGAATATTACTTGGAATGTGAATTGGAATGAAATCGCCAATAGATAAGACCATTTTACAATTTGGGCCCAAGTTAGAAGCAGAGCCTAAGGTGTAAATTATCGATAGTCCATATCTCGGAAACTATAAGAGATAATGCAATTTGGCAACCGGCAATGTAATTAGCATGCCGAATATTACTTGGAATGTGAATTGGAACGAAATCGCCAATAGATAAGACGATTTTACAATTTGGGCCCAAGTTAGAAGCAGAGCCTAAGGTGTAAATTACCGATAGTCCATATCTCGGAAACTATAAGAGATAATGCAATTTGGCAACCGGCAATGTAATTAGCATGCCGAATATTACTTGGAATGTGAATTGGAACGAAATCGCCAATAGATAAGACCATTTTACAATTTGGGCCCAAGTTAGAAGCAGAGCCTAAGGTGTAAATTATCGATAGTCCATATCTCGGAAACTATAAGAGATAATGCAATTTGGCAACCGGCAATGTAATTAGCATGCCGAATATTACTTGGAATGTGAATTGGAATGAAATCGCCAATAGATAAGACTATTTTACAATTTGTGCCCAAGTTAGAAGCAGAGCCTAAGGTGTAAATTATCCATAGTCCATATCTCGGGAACTATAAGAGATAATGCAATTTGGCAACTGGCAATGTAATTAGCATGCCGAATATTACTTGGAATGTGAATTGGGACGAAATCGCCAATAGATAAGACCATTTTACAATTTGGGCCCAAGTTAGAAGCAGAGCCTAAGGTGTAAATTATCGATAGTCCATATCTCGGGAACTATAAGAGATAATGCAATTTGGCAACTGGCAATGTAATTAGCATGCCGAATATTACTTGGAATGTGAATTGGGACGAAATCGCCAATAGATAAGACTATTTTACAATTTGTGCCCAAGTTAGAAGCAGAGCCTAGGGTGTAAATTATCCATAGTCCATATCTCGGGAACTATAAGAGATAATGCAATTTGGCAACTGGCAATGTAATTAGCATGCCGAATATTACTTGGAATGTGAATTGGGACGAAATCGCCAATAGATAAGACCATTTTACAATTTGGGCCCAAGTTAGAAGCAGAGCCTAAGGTGTAAATTATCGATAGTCCATATCTCGGAAACTATAAGAGATAATGCAATTTGGCAACCGGCAATGTAATTAGCATGCCGAATATTACTTGGAATGTGAATTGGAACGAAATCGCCAATAGAAAAGACCATTTTACAATTTGGGCCCAAGTTAGAAGCAGAGCCTAAGGTGTAAATTATCGATAGTCCATATCTCGGAAACTATAAGAGATAATGCAATTTGGCAACCGGCAATGTAATTAGCATGCCGAATATTACTTGGAATGTGAATTGGAATGAAATCGCCAATAGATAAGACCATTTTACAATTTGGGCCCAAGTTAGAAGCAGAGCCTAAGGTGTAAATTATCCATAGTCCATATCTCGGAAACTATAAGAGATAATGAAATTTGGCAACTGGCAATATAATTAGCATGCCGAATATTACTTGGAATGTGAATTGGGACGAAATCGCCAATAGATAAGACCATTTTACAATTTGGGCCCAAGTTAGAAGCAGAGCCTAAGGTGTAAATTATCGATAGTCCATATCTCGGAAATTATAAGAGATAATGCAATTTGGCAACCGGCAATGTAATTAGCATGCCGAATACTACTTGGAATGTGAATTGGAACGAAATCGCCAATAGATAAGACCATTTTACAGTTTGGGCCCAAGTTAGAAGCAGAGCCTAAGGTTAAAAATAATCGATAGTCCATATCTCGGAAACTATAAGAGATAATGCAATTTGGGAACCGGCAATGTAATTAGCATGCCGAATATTACTTGGAATGTGAATTGGAACGAAATCGCCAATAGATAAGACCATTTTACAATTTGGGCCCAAGTTAGAAGCAGAGCCTAAGGTGTAAATTATCGATAGTCCATATCTCGGAAACTATAAGAGATAATGCAATTTGGCAACCGGCAATGTAATTAGCATGCCGAATATTACTTGGAATGTGAATTGGAACGAAATCGCCAATAGATAAGGCCATTTTAAAATTTGGGCCCAAGTTAGAAGCAGAGCCTAAGGTGTAAATTATCCATAGTCCATATCTCGGAAACTATAAGAGATAATGCAATTTGGCAACCGGCAATGTAATTAGCATGCCGAATATTACTTGGAATGTGAATTGGAACGAAATCGCCAATAGATAAGACCATTTTACAATTTGGGCCCAAGTTAGAAGCAGAGCCTAAGGTGTAAATTATCGATAGTCCATATCTCGGAAACTATAAGAGATAATGCAATTTGGCAACCGGCAATGTAATTAGCATGCCGAATATTACTTGGAATGTGAATTGGAACGAAATCGCCAATAGATAAGACCATTTTACAATTTGGGCCCAAGTTAGAAGCAGAGCCTAAGGTGTAAATTATCGATAGTCCATATCTCGGAAACTATAAGAGATAATGCAATTTGGCAACCGGCAATGTAATTAGCATGCCGAATATTACTTGGAATGTGAATTGGAACGAAATCGCCAATAGATAAGACTATTTTACAATTTGGGCCCAAGTTAGAAGCAGAGCCTAAGGTGTAAATTATCGATAGTCCATATCTCGGAAACTATAAGAGATAATGCAATTTGGCAACCGGCAATGTAATTAGCATGCCGAATATTACTTGGAATGTGAATTGGAACGAAATCGCCAATAGATAAGGCCATTTTACAATTTGGGCCCAAGTTAGAAGCAGAGCCTAAGGTGTAAATTATCGATAGTCCATATCTCGGAAACTATAAGAGATAATGCAATTTGGCAACCGGCAATGTAATTAGCATGCCGAATATTACTTGGAATGTGAATTGGAACGAAATCGCCAATAGATAAGACCATTTTACAATTTGGGCCCAAGTTAGAAGCAGAGCCTAAGGTGTAAATTATCGATAGTCCATATCTCGGAAACTAAAAGAGATAATGCAATTTGGCAACCGGCAATGTAATTAGCATGCCGAATATTACTTGGAATGTGAATTGGAACGAAATTGCCAATAGATAAGGCCATTTTACAATTTGGGCCCAAGTTAGAAGCAGAGCCTAAGGTGTAAATTATCGATAGTCCATATCTCGGAAACTATAAGAGATAATGCAGTTTCGCAACCGGCAGTGTAATTAGCATGCCGAATATTACTTGGAATGTGAATTGGGACGAAATCGCCAATAGATAAGACCATTTTACAATTTGGGCCCAAGTTAGAAGCAGAGCCTAAGGTGTAAATTATCGATAGTCCATATCTCGGAAACTATAAGAGATAATGCAAATTGGCAACCGGCAATGTAATTAGCATGCCGAATATTACTTGGAATGTGAATTGGAACGAAATCGCCAATAGATAAGACCATTTTACAATTTGGGCCCAAGTTAGAAGCAGAGCCTAAGGTGTAAATTATCGATAGTCCATATCTCGGAAACTATAAGAGATAATGCAATTTGGCAACCGGCAATGTAATTAGCATGCCGAATACCACTTGGAATGTGAATTGGAACGAAATCGCCAATAGATAAGACCATTTTACAATTTGGGCCCAAGTTAGAAGCAGAGCCTAAGGTGTAAATTATCGATAGTCCATATCTCGGAAACTATAAGAGATAATTCAATTTGGCAACCGGCAATGTAATTAGCATGCCGAATATTACTTGGAATGTGAATTGGAACGAAATCGCCAATAGATAAGACCATTTTACAATTTGGGCCCAAGTTAGAAGCAGAGCCTAAGGTGTAAATTATCGATAGTCCATATCTCGGAAACTATAAGAGATAATGCAATTTGGCAACCGGCAATGTAATTAGCATGCCGAATACTACTTGGAATGTGAATTGGAACGAAATCGCCAATAGATAAGACCATTTTACAGTTTGGGCCCAAGTTAGAAGCAGAGCCTAAGGTTAAAAATAATCGATAGTCCATATCTCGGAAACTATAAGAGATAATGCAATTTGGGAACCGGCAATGTAATTATCATGCCGAATATTACTTGGAGTGTGAATTGGAACGAAATCGCCAATAGATAAGACCATTTTACAATTTGGGCCCAAGTTAGAAGCAGAGCCTAAGGTGTAAATTATCGATAGTCCATATCTCGGAAACTATAAGAGATAATGCAACTTGGCCACCGGCAATGTAATTAGCATGCCGAATATTACTTGGAATGTGAATTGGAACGAAATCGCCAATAGATAAGACCATTTTACAATTTGGGCACAAGTTAGAAGCAGAGCCTAAGGTGTAAATTATCGATAGTCCATATCTCGGAAACTATAAGAGATAATGCAATTTGGCAACCGGCAATGTAATTAGCATGCCGAATATTACTTGGAATGTGAATTGGAACGAAATCGCCAATAGATAAGACCATTTTAAAATTTGGGCCCAAGTTAGAAGCAGAGCCTAAGGTGTAAATTATCGATAGTCCATATCTCGGAAACTATAAGAGATAATGCAATTTGGCAACCGGCAATGTAATTAGCATGCCGAATATTACTTGGAATGTGAATTGGAATGAAATCGCCAATAGATAAGACTATTTTACAATTTGTGCCCAAGTTAGAAGCAGAGCCTAAGGTGTAAATTATCCATAGTCCATATCTCGGGAACTATAAGAGATAATGCAATTTGGCAACTGGCAATGTAATTAGCATGCCGAATATTACTTGGAATGTGAATTGGAACGAATTCGCCAATAGATAAGACCATTTTACAATTTGGGCCCAAGTTAGAAGCAGAGCCTAAGGTGTAAATTATCGATAGTCCATATCTCGGAAACTATAAGAGATAATGCAATTTGGCAACCGGCAATGTAATTAGCATGCCGAATATTACTTGGAATGTGAATTGGAACGAAATCGCCAATAGATAAGACGATTTTACAATTTGGGCCCAAGTTAGAAGCAGAGCCTAAGGTGTAAATTACCGATAGTCCATATCTCGGAAACTATAAGAGATAATGCAATTTGGCAACCGGCAATGTAATTAGCATGCCGAATATTACTTGTAATGTGAATTGGAACGAAATCGCCAATAGATAAGACCATTTTACAATTTGGGCCCAAGTTAGAAGCAGAGCCTAAGGTGTAAATTATCGATAGTCCATATCTCGGAAACTATAAGAGATAATGTAATTTGGCAAACGGCAATGTAATTAGCATGCCGAATATTACTTGGAATGTGAATTGGAACGAAATCGCCAATAGATAAGACCATTTTACAATTTGGGCCCAAGTTAGAAGCAGAGCCTAAGGTGTAAATTATCGATAGTCCATATCTCGGAAACTATAAGAGATAATGCAATTTGGCAAACGGCAATGTAATTAGCATGCCCAATATTACTTGGAATGTGAATTGGGACGAAATCGCCAATAGATAAGACCATTTTACAATTTGGGCCCAAGTTAGAAGCAGAGCCTAAGGTGTAAATTATCGATAGTCCATATCTCGGAAACTATAAGAGATAATGCAATTTGGCAACCGGCAATGTAATTAGCATGCCGAATACTACTTGGAATGTGAATTGGAACGAAATCGCCAATAGATAAGACCATTTTACAGTTTGGGCCCAAGTTAGAAGCAGAGCCTAAGGTTAAAAATAATCGATAGTCCATATCTCGGAAACTATAAGAGATAATGCAATTTGGCAAACGGCAATGTAATTAGCATGCCGAATATTACTTGGAATGTGAATTGGAACGAAATCGCCAATAGATAAGACCATTTTACAATTTGGGCCCAAGTTAGAAGCAGAGCCTAAGGTGTAAATTATCGATAGTCCATATCTCGGAAACTATAAGAGACAATGCAATTTGGCAACCGGCAATGTAATTAGCATGCCGAATATTACTTGGAATGTGAATTGGAATGAAATCGCCAATAGATAAGACCATTTTACAATTTGGGAACAAGTTAGAAGCAGAGCCTAAGGTGTAAATTATCGATAGTCCATATCTCGGAAACTATAAGAGATAATGCAATTTGGCAACCGGCAATGTAATTAGCATGCCGAATATTACTTGGAATGTGAATTGGAACGAAATCGCCAATAGATAAGACGATTTTACAATTTGGGCCCAAGTTAGAAGCGGAGCCTAAGGTGTAAATTACCGATAGTCCATATCTCGGAAACTATAAGAGATAATGCAATTTGGCAACCGGCAATGTAATTAGCATGCCGAATATTACTTGGAATGTGAATTGGAACGAAATCGCCAATAGATAAGACCATTTTACAATTTGGGCCCAAGTTAGAAGCAGAGCCTAAGGTGTAAATTATCGATAGTCCATATCTCGGAAACTATAAGAGATAATGCAATTTGGCAACCGGCAATGTAATTAGCATGCCGAATATTACTTGGAATGTGAATTGGAATGAAATCGCCAATAGATAAGACTATTTTACAATTTGTGCCCAAGTTAGAAGCAGAGCCTAAGGTGTAAATTATCCATAGTCCATATCTCGGGAACTATAAGAGATAATGCAATTTGGCAACTGGCAATGTAATTAGCATGCCGAATATTACTTGGAATGTGAATTGGGACGAAATCGCCAATAGATAAGACCATTTTACAATTTGGGCCCAAGTTAGAAGCAGAGCCTAAGGTGTAAATTATCGATAGTCCATATCTCGGGAACTATAAGAGATAATGCAATTTGGCAACTGGCAATGTAATTAGCATGCCGAATATTACTTGGAATGTGAATTGGGACGAAATCGCCAATAGATAAGACTATTTTACAATTTGTGCCCAAGTTAGAAGCAGAGCCTAAGGTGTAAATTATCCATAGTCCATATCTCGGGAACTATAAGAGATAATGCAATTTGGCAACTGGCAATGTAATTAGCATGCCGAATATTACTTGGAATGTGAATTGGGACGAAATCGCCAATAGATAAGACCATTTTACAATTTGGGCCCAAGTTAGAAGCAGAGCCTAAGGTGTAAATTATCGATAGTCCATATCTCGGAAACTATAAGAGATAATGCAATTTGGCAACCGGCAATGTAATTAGCATGCCGAATATTACTTGGAATGTGAATTGGGACGAAATCGCCAATAGATAAGACCATTTTACAATTTGGGCCCAAGTTAGAAGCAGAGACTAAGGTGTAAATTATCGATAGTCCATATCTCGGAAACTATAAGGGATAATGCAATTTGGCAACCGGCAATGTAATTAGCATGCCGAATACTACTTGGAATGTGAATTGGAACGAAATCGCCAATAGATAAGACCATTTTACAGTTTGGGCCCAAGTTAGAAGCAGAGCCTAAGGTTAAAAATAATCGATAGTCCATATCTCGGAAACTATAAGAGATAATGCAATTTGGGAACCGGCAATGTAATTAGCATGCCGAATATTACTTGGAATGTGAATTGGAACGAAATCGCCAATAGATAAGACCATTTTACAATTTGGGCCCAAGTTAGAAGCAGAGCCTAAGGTGTAAATTATCGATAGTCCATATCTCGGAAACTATAAGAGATAATGCAACTTGGCCACCGGCAATGTAATTAGCATGCCGAATATTATTTGGAATGTGAATTGGAACGAAATCGCCAATAGGTAAGACCATTTTACAATTTGGGCCCAAGTTAGAAGCAGAGCCTAAGGTGTAAATTATCGATAGTCCATATCTCGGAAACTATAGGAGATAATTCAATTTGGCAACCGGCAATGCAATTAGCATGCCGAATATTACTTGGAATGTGAATTGGAACGAAATCGCCAATAGATAAGACCATTTTACAATTTGGGCCCAAGTTAGAAGCAGAGCCTAAGGTGTAAATTATCGATAGTCCATATCTCGGAAACTATAAGAGATAATGCAATTTGGCAACCGGCAATGTAATTAGCATGCCGAATATTACTTGGAATGTGAATTGGTACGAAATCGCCAATAGATAAGACCATTTTACAATTTGGGCCCAAGTTAGAAGCAGAGCCTAATGTGTAAGTTATCTATAGTCCATATCTCGGAAACTATAAGAGATAATGCAATTTGGCAACCGGCAATGTAATTAGCATGCCGAATATTACTTCGAATGTGAATTGGAACGAAATCGCCAATAGATAAGACGATTTTACAATTTGGGCCCAAGTTAGAAGCAGAGCTTAAGGTGTAAATTACCGATAATCCATATCTCGGAAACTATAAGAGATAATGCAATTTGGCAACCGGCAATGTAATTAGCATGCCGAATATTACTTGGAATGTGAATTGAAACGAAATCGCCAATAGATAAGACCATTTTACAATTTGGGCCCAAGTTAGAAGCAGAGCCTAAGGTGTAAATTATCGATAGTCCATATCTCGGAAACTATAAGCGATAATGCAATTTGGCAACCGGCAATGTAATTAGCATGCCGAATATTACTTGGAATGTGAATTGGAACGAAATCGCCAATAGATAAGACCATTTTACAATTTGGGCCCAAGTTAGAAGCAGAGCCTAAGGTGTAAATTATCGATAGTCCATATCTCGGAAACTATAAGAGATAATGCAACTTGGCCACCGGCAATGTAATTAGCATGCCGAATATTACTTGGAATGTGAATTGGAACGAAATCGCCAATAGGTAAGACCATTTTACAATTTGGGCCCAAGTTAGAAGCAGAGCCTAAGGTGTAAATTATCGATAGTCCATATCTCGGAAACTATAAGAGTTAATGCAATTTGGCAACCGGCAATGTAATTAGCATGCCGAATATTACTTGGAATGTGAATTGGAACGACATCGCCAATAGATAAGACCATTTTACAATTTGGGCCCAAGTTAGAAGCAGAGCCTAAGGTGTAAATTATCGATAGTCCATATCTCGGAAACTATAAGAGATAATGCAATTTGGCAACCGGCAATGTAATTAGCATGCCGAATATTACTTGGATTGTGAATTGGGACGAAATCGCCAATAGATAAGACCATTTTACAATTTGGGCCCAAGTTAGAAGCAGAGCCTAAGGTGTAAATTATCGATAGTCCATATCTCGGAAACTATAAGAGATAATGTAATTTGGCAAACGGCAATGTAATTAGTATGCCGAATATTACTTGGAATGTGAATTGGAACGAAATCGCCAATAGATAAGACCATTTTACAATTTGGGCCCAAGTTAGAAGCAGAGCCTAAGGTGTAAATTATCGATAGTCCATATCTCGGAAACTATAAGAGATAATGCAATTTGGCAAACGGCAATGTAATTAGCATGCCCAATATTACTTGGTATGTGAATTGGGACGAAATCGCCAATAGATAAGACCATTTTACAATTTGGGCCCAAGTTAGAAGCAGAGCCTAAGGTGTAAATTATCGATAGTCCATATCTCGGAAACTATAAGAGATAATGCAATTTGGCAACCGGCAATGTAATTAGCATGCCGAATACTACTTGGAATGTGAATTGGAACGAAATCGCCAATAGATAAGACCATTTTACAATTTGGGCCCAAGTTAGAAGCAGAGCCTAAGGTGTAAATTATCGATAGTCCATATCTCGGAAACTATAAGAGATAATGCAATTTGGCAACCGGCAATGTAATTAGCATGCCGAATATTACTTGGAATGTGAATTGGAATGAAATCGCCAATAGATAAGACCATTTTACAATTTGGGCCCAAGTTAGAAGCAGAGCCTAAGGTGTAAATTATCGATAGTCCATATCTCGGAAACTATAAGAGATAATGCAATTTGGCAACCGGCAATGTAATTAGCATGCCGAATATTACTTGGAATGTGAATTGGAACGAAATCGCCAATAGATAAGACGATTTTACAATTTGGGCCCAAGTTAGAAGCAGAGCCTAAGGTGTAAATTACCGATAGTCCATATCTCGGAAACTATAAGAGATAATGCAATTTGGCAACCGGCAATGTAATTAGCATGCCGAATATTACTTGGAATGTGAATTGGAACGAAATCGCCAATAGATAAGACCATTTTACAATTTGGGCCCAAGTTAGAAGCAGAGCCTAAGGTGTAAATTATCGATAGTCCATATCTCGGAAACTATAAGAGATAATGCAATTTGGCAACCGGCAATGTAATTAGCATGCCGAATATTACTTGGAATGTGAATTGGAATGAAATCGCCAATAGATAAGACTATTTTACAATTTGTGCCCAAGTTAGAAGCAGAGCCTAAGGTGTAAATTATCCATAGTCCATATCTCGGGAACTATAAGAGATAATGCAATTTGGCAACTGGCAATGTAATTAGCATGCCGAATATTACTTGGAATGTGAATTGGGACGAAATCGCCAATAGATAAGACCATTTTACAATTTGGGCCCAAGTTAGAAGCAGAGCCTAAGGTGTAAATTATCGATAGTCCATATCTCGGGAACTATAAGAGATAATGCAATTTGGCAACTGGCAATGTAATTAGCATGCCGAATATTACTTGGAATGTGAATTGGGACGAAATCGCCAATAGATAAGACTATTTTACAATTTGTGCCCAAGTTAGAAGCAGAGCCTAAGGTGTAAATTATCCATAGTCCATATCTCGGGAACTATAAGAGATAATGCAATTTGGCAACTGGCAATGTAATTAGCATGCCGAATATTACTTGGAATGTGAATTGGGACGAAATCGCCAATAGATAAGACCATTTTACAATTTGGGCCCAAGTTAGAAGCAGAGCCTAAGGTGTAAATTATCGATAGTCCATATCTCGGAAACTATAAGAGATAATGCAATTTGGCAACCGGCAATGTAATTAGCATGCCGAATATTACTTGGAATGTGAATTGGAACGAAATCGCCAATAGATAAGACCATTTTACAATTTGGGCCCAAGTTAGAAGCAGAGCCTAAGGTGTAAATTATCGATAGTCCATATCTCGGAAACTATAAGAGATAATGCAATTTGGCAACCGGCAATGTAATTAGCATGCCGAATATTACTTGGAATGTGAATTGGAATGAAATCGCCAATAGATAAGACCATTTTACAATTTGGGCCCAAGTTAGAAGCAGAGCCTAAGGTGTAAATTATCCATAGTCCATATCTCGGAAACTATAAGAGATAATGAAATTTGGCAACTGGCAATATAATTAGCATGCCGAATATTACTTGGAATGTGAATTGGGACGAAATCGCCAATAGATAAGGCCATTTTACAATTTGGGCCCAAGTTAGAAGCAGAGCCTAAGGTGTAAATTATCGATAGTCCATATCTCGGAAATTATAAGAGATAATGCAATTTGGCAACCGGCAATGTAATTAGCATGCCGAATACTACTTGGAATGTGAATTGGAACGAAATCGCCAATAGATAAGACCATTTTACAGTTTGGGCCCAAGTTAGAAGCAGAGCCTAAGGTGTAAATTATCGATAGTCCATATCTCGGAAACTATAAGAGATAATGCAATTTGGCAACCGGCAATGTAATTAGCATGCCGAATATTACTTGGAATGTGAATTGGTACGAAATCGCCAATAGATAAGACCATTTTACAATTTGGGCCCAAGTTAGAAGCAGAGCCTAATGTGTAAATTATCTATAGTCCATATCTCGGAAACTATAAGAGATAATGCAATTTGGCAACCGGCAATGTAATTAGCATGCCGAATATTACTTGGAATGTGAATTGGAATGAAATCGCCAATAGATAAGACCATTTTACAATTTGGGCCCAAGTTAGAAGCAGAGCCTAAGGTGTAAATTATCGATAGTCCATATCTCGGAAACTATAAGAGATAATGCAATTTGGCAACCGGCAATGTAATTAGCATGCCGAATATTACTTCGAATGTGAATTGGAACGAAATCGCCAATAGATAAGACGATTTTACAATTTGGGCCCAAGTTAGAAGCAGAGCTTAAGGTGTAAATTACCGATAGTCCATATCTCGGAAACTATAAGAGATAATGCAATTTGGCAACCGGCAATGTAATTAGCATGCCGAATATTACTTGGAATGTGAATTGAAACGAAATCGCCAATAGATAAGACCATTTTACAATTTGGGCCCAAGTTAGAAGCAGAGCCTAAGGTGTAAATTATCGATAGTCCATATCTCGGAAACTATAAGCGATAATGCAATTTGGCAACCGGCAATGTAATTAGCATGCCGAATATTACTTGGAATGTGAATTGGAACGAAATCGCCAATAGATAAGACCATTTTACAATTTGGGCCCAAGTTAGAAGCAGAGCCTAAGGTGTAAATTATCGATAGTCCATATCTCGGAAACTATAAGAGATAATGCAACTTGGCCACCGGCAATGTAATTAGCATGCCAAATATTACTTGGAATGTGAATTGGAACGAAATCGCCAATAGGTAAGACCATTTTACAATTTGGGCCCAAGTTAGAAGCAGAGCCTAAGGTGTAAATTATCGATAGTCCATATCTCGGAAACTATAAGAGTTAATGCAATTTGGCAACCGGCAATGTAATTAGCATGCCGAATATTACTTGGAATGTGAATTGGAACGACATCGCCAATAGATAAGACCATTTTACAATTTGGGCCCAAGTTAGAAGCAGAGCCTAAGGTGTAAATTATCGATAGTCCATATCTCGGAAACTATAAGAGATAATGCAATTTGGCAACCGGCAATGTAATTAGCATGCCGAATATTACTTGGATTGTGAATTGGGACGAAATCGCCAATAGATAAGACCATTTTACAATTTGGGCCCAAGTTAGAAGCAGAGCCTAAGGTGTAAATTATCGATAGTCCATATCTCGGAAACTATAAGAGATAATGTAATTTGGCAAACGGCAATGTAATTAGCATGCCGAATATTACTTGGAATGTGAATTGGAACGAAATCGCCAATAGATAAGACCATTTTACAATTTGGGCCCAAGTTAGAAGCAGAGCCTAAGGTGTAAATTATCGATAGTCCATATCTCGGAAACTATAAGAGATAATGCAATTTGGCAAACGGCAATGTAATTAGCATGCCCAATATTACTTGGTATGTGAATTGGGACGAAATCGCCAATAGATAAGACCATTTTACAATTTGGGCCCAAGTTAGAAGCAGAGCCTAAGGTGTAAATTATCGATAGTCCATATCTCGGAAACTATAAGAGATAATGCAATTTGGCAACCGGCAATGTAATTAGCATGCCGAATACTACTTGGAATGTGAATTGGAACGAAATCGCCAATAGATAAGACCATTTTACAATTTGGGCCCAAGTTAGAAGCAGAGCCTAAGGTGTAAATTATCGATAGTCCATATCTCGGAAACTATAAGAGATAATGCAATTTGGCAACCGGCAATGTAATTAGCATGCCGAATATTACTTGGAATGTGAATTGGAATGAAATCGCCAATAGATAAGACCATTTTACAATTTGGGCCCAAGTTAGAAGCAGAGCCTAAGGTGTAAATTATCGATAGTCCATATCTCGGAAACTATAAGAGATAATGCAATTTGGCAACCGGCAATGTAATTAGCATGCCGAATATTACTTGGAATGTGAATTGGAACGAAATCGCCAATAGATAAGACGATTTTACAATTTGGGCCCAAGTTAGAAGCAGAGCCTAAGGTATAAATTACCGATAGTCCATATCTCGGAAACTATAAGAGATAATGCAATTTGGCAACCGGCAATGTAATTAGCATGCCGAATATTACTTGGAATGTGAATTGGAACGAAATCGCCAATAGATAAGACCATTTTACAATTTGGGCCCAAGTTAGAAGCAGAGCCTAAGGTGTAAATTATCGATAGTCCATATCTCGGAAACTATAAGAGATAATGCAATTTGGCAACCGGCAATGTAATTAGCATGCCGAATATTACTTGGAATGTGAATTGGAATGAAATCGCCAATAGATAAGACTATTTTACAATTTGTGCCCAAGTTAGAAGCAGAGCCTAAGGTGTAAATTATCCATAGTCCATATCTCGGGAACTATAAGAGATAATGCAATTTGGCAACTGGCAATGTAATTAGCATGCCGAATATTACTTGGAATGTGAATTGGGACGAAATCGCCAATAGATAAGACCATTTTACAATTTGGGCCCAAGTTAGAAGCAGAGCCTAAGGTGTAAATTATCGATAGTCCATATCTCGGGAACTATAAGAGATAATGCAATTTGGCAACTGGCAATGTAATTAGCATGCCGAATATTACTTGGAATGTGAATTGGGACGAAATCGCCAATAGATAAGACTATTTTACAATTTGTGCCCAAGTTAGAAGCAGAGCCTAAGGTGTAAATTATCCATAGTCCATATCTCGGGAACTATAAGAGATAATGCAATTTGGCAACTGGCAATGTAATTAGCATGCCGAATATTACTTGGAATGTGAATTGGGACGAAATCGCCAATAGATAAGACCATTTTACAATTTGGGCCCAAGTTAGAAGCAGAGCCTAAGGTGTAAATTATCGATAGTCCATATCTCGGAAACTATAAGAGATAATGCAATTTGGCAACCGGCAATGTAATTAGCATGCCGAATATTACTTGGAATGTGAATTGGAACGAAATCGCCAATAGATAAGACCATTTTACAATTTGGGCCCAAGTTAGAAGCAGAGCCTAAGGTGTAAATTATCGATAGTCCATATCTCGGAAACTATAAGAGATAATGCAATTTGGCAACCGGCAATGTAATTAGCATGCCGAATATTACTTGGAATGTGAATTGGAATGAAATCGCCAATAGATAAGACCATTTTACAATTTGGGCCCAAGTTAGAAGCAGAGCCTAAGGTGTAAATTATCCATAGTCCATATCTCGGAAACTATAAGAGATAATGAAATTTGGCAACTGGCAATATAATTAGCATGCCGAATATTACTTGGAATGTGAATTGGGACGAAATCGCCAATAGATAAGGCCATTTTACAATTTGGGCCCAAGTTAGAAGCAGAGCCTAAGGTGTAAATTATCGATAGTCCATATCTCGGAAATTATAAGAGATAATGCAATTTGGCAACCGGCAATGTAATTAGCATGCCGAATACTACTTGGAATGTGAATTGGAACGAAATCGCCAATAGATAAGACCATTTTACAGTTTGGGCCCAAGTTAGAAGCAGAGCCTAAGGTTAAAAATAATCGATAGTCCATATCTCGGAAACTATAAGAGATAATGCAATTTGGGAACCGGCAATGTAATTAGCATGCCGAATATTACTTGGAATGTGAATTGGAACGAAATCGCCAATAGATAAGACCATTTTACAATTTGGGCCCAAGTTAGAAGCAGAGCCTAAGGTGTAAATTATCGATAGTCCATATCTCGGAAACTATAAGAGATAATGCAACTTGGCCACCGGCAATGTAATTAGCATGCCGAATATTACTTGGAATGTGAATTGGAACGAAATCGCCAATAGATAAGACTATTTTACAATTTGTGCCCAAGTTAGAAGCAGAGCCTAAGGTGTAAATTATCGATAGTCCATATCTCGGGAACTATAAGAGATAATGCAATTTGGCAACTGGCAATGTAATTAGCATGCCGAATATTACTTGGAATGTGAATTGGGACGAAATCGCCAATAGATAAGACTATTTTACAATTTGTGCCCAAGTTAGAAGCAGAGCCTAAGGTGTAAATTATCCATAGTCCATATCTCGGGAACTATAAGAGATAATGCAATTTGGCAACTGGCAATGTAATTAGCATGCCGAATATTACTTGGATTGTGAATTGGGACGAAATCGCCAATAGATAAGACCATTTTACAATTTGGGCCCAAGTTAGAAGCAGAGCCTAAGGTGTAAATTATCGATAGTCCATATCTCGGAAACTATAAGAGATAATGTAATTTGGCAAACGGCAATGTAATTAGCATGCCGAATATTACTTGGAATGTGAATTGGAACGAAATCGCCAATAGATAAGACCATTTTACAATTTGGGCCCAAGTTAGAAGCAGAGCCTAAGGTGTAAATTATCGATAGTCCATATCTCGGAAACTATAAGAGATAATGCAATTTGGCAAACGGCAATGTAATTAGCATGCCCAATATTACTTGGTATGTGAATTGGGACGAAATCGCCAATAGATAAGACCATTTTACAATTTGGGCCCAAGTTAGAAGCAGAGCCTAAGGTGTAAATTATCGATAGTCCATATCTCGGAAACTATAAGAGATAATGCAATTTGGCAACCGGCAATGTAATTAGCATGCCGAATACTACTTGGAATGTGAATTGGAACGAAATCGCCAATAGATAAGACCATTTTACAATTTGGGCCCAAGTTAGAAGCAGAGCCTAAGGTGTAAATTATCGATAGTCCATATCTCGGAAACTATAAGAGATAATGCAATTTGGCAACCGGCAATGTAATTAGCATGCCGAATATTACTTGGAATGTGAATTGGAATGAAATCGCCAATAGATAAGACCATTTTACAATTTGGGCCCAAGTTAGAAGCAGAGCCTAAGGTGTAAATTATCGATAGTCCATATCTCGGAAACTATAAGAGATAATGCAATTTGGCAACCGGCAATGTAATTAGCATGCCGAATATTACTTGGAATGTGAATTGGAACGAAATCGCCAATAGATAAGACGATTTTACAATTTGGGCCCAAGTTAGAAGCAGAGCCTAAGGTATAAATTACCGATAGTCCATATCTCGGAAACTATAAGAGATAATGCAATTTGGCAACCGGCAATGTAATTAGCATGCCGAATATTACTTGGAATGTGAATTGGAACGAAATCGCCAATAGATAAGACCATTTTACAATTTGGGCCCAAGTTAGAAGCAGAGCCTAAGGTGTAAATTATCGATAGTCCATATCTCGGAAACTATAAGAGATAATGCAATTTGGCAACCGGCAATGTAATTAGCATGCCGAATATTACTTGGAATGTGAATTGGAATGAAATCGCCAATAGATAAGACTATTTTACAATTTGTGCCCAAGTTAGAAGCAGAGCCTAAGGTGTAAATTATCCATAGTCCATATCTCGGGAACTATAAGAGATAATGCAATTTGGCAACTGGCAATGTAATTAGCATGCCGAATATTACTTGGAATGTGAATTGGGACGAAATCGCCAATAGATAAGACCATTTTACAATTTGGGCCCAAGTTAGAAGCAGAGCCTAAGGTGTAAATTATCGATAGTCCATATCTCGGGAACTATAAGAGATAATGCAATTTGGCAACTGGCAATGTAATTAGCATGCCGAATATTACTTGGAATGTGAATTGGGACGAAATCGCCAATAGATAAGACTATTTTACAATTTGTGCCCAAGTTAGAAGCAGAGCCTAAGGTGTAAATTATCCATAGTCCATATCTCGGGAACTATAAGAGATAATGCAATTTGGCAACTGGCAATGTAATTAGCATGCCGAATATTACTTGGAATGTGAATTGGGACGAAATCGCCAATAGATAAGACCATTTTACAATTTGGGCCCAAGTTAGAAGCAGAGCCTAAGGTGTAAATTATCGATAGTCCATATCTCGGAAACTATAAGAGATAATGCAATTTGGCAACCGGCAATGTAATTAGCATGCCGAATATTACTTGGAATGTGAATTGGAACGAAATCGCCAATAGATAAGACCATTTTACAATTTGGGCCCAAGTTAGAAGCAGAGCCTAAGGTGTAAATTATCGATAGTCCATATCTCGGAAACTATAAGAGATAATGCAATTTGGCAACCGGCAATGTAATTAGCATGCCGAATATTACTTGGAATGTGAATTGGAATGAAATCGCCAATAGATAAGACCATTTTACAATTTGGGCCCAAGTTAGAAGCAGAGCCTAAGGTGTAAATTATCCATAGTCCATATCTCGGAAACTATAAGAGATAATGAAATTTGGCAACTGGCAATATAATTAGCATGCCGAATATTACTTGGAATGTGAATTGGGACGAAATCGCCAATAGATAAGGCCATTTTACAATTTGGGCCCAAGTTAGAAGCAGAGCCTAAGGTGTAAATTATCGATAGTCCATATCTCGGAAATTATAAGAGATAATGCAATTTGGCAACCGGCAATGTAATTAGCATGCCGAATACTACTTGGAATGTGAATTGGAACGAAATCGCCAATAGATAAGACCATTTTACAGTTTGGGCCCAAGTTAGAAGCAGAGCCTAAGGTTAAAAATAATCGATAGTCCATATCTCGGAAACTATAAGAGATAATGCAATTTGGGAACCGGCAATGTAATTAGCATGCCGAATATTACTTGGAATGTGAATTGGAACGAAATCGCCAATAGATAAGACCATTTTACAATTTGGGCCCAAGTTAGAAGCAGAGCCTAAGGTGTAAATTATCGATAGTCCATATCTCGGAAACTATAAGAGATAATGCAACTTGGCCACCGGCAATGTAATTAGCATGCCGAATATTACTTGGAATGTGAATTGGAACGAAATCGCCAATAGATAAGACTATTTTACAATTTGTGCCCAAGTTAGAAGCAGAGCCTAAGGTGTAAATTATCGATAGTCCATATCTCGGGAACTATAAGAGATAATGCAATTTGGCAACTGGCAATGTAATTAGCATGCCGAATATTACTTGGAATGTGAATTGGGACGAAATCGCCAATAGATAAGACTATTTTACAATTTGTGCCCAAGTTAGAAGCAGAGCCTAAGGTGTAAATTATCCATAGTCCATATCTCGGGAACTATAAGAGATAATGCAATTTGGCAACTGGCAATGTAATTAGCATGCCGAATATTACTTGGAATGTGAATTGGGACGAAATCGCCAATAGATAAGACCATTTTACAATTTGGGCCCAAGTTAGAAGCAGAGCCTAAGGTGTAAATTATCGATAGTCCATATCTCGGAAACTATAAGAGATAATGCAATTTGGCAACCGGCAATGTAATTAGCATGCCGAATATTACTTGGAATGTGAATTGGAACGAAATCGCCAATAGATAAGACCATTTTACAATTTGGGCCCAAGTTAGAAGCAGAGCCTAAGGTGTAAATTATCGATAGTCCATATCTCGGAAACTATAAGAGATAATGCAATTTGGCAACCGGCAATGTAATTAGCATGCCGAATATTACTTGGAATGTGAATTGGAATGAAATCGCCAATAGATAAGACCATTTTACAATTTGGGCCCAAGTTAGAAGCAGAGCCTAAGGTGTAAATTATCCATAGTCCATATCTCGGAAACTATAAGAGATAATGAAATTTGGCAACTGGCAATATAATTAGCATGCCGAATATTACTTGGAATGTGAATTGGGACGAAATCGCCAATAGATAAGGCCATTTTACAATTTGGGCCCAAGTTAGAAGCAGAGCCTAAGGTGTAAATTATCGATAGTCCATATCTCGGAAATTATAAGAGATAATGCAATTTGGCAACCGGCAATGTAATTAGCATGCCGAATACTACTTGGAATGTGAATTGGAACGAAATCGCCAATAGATAAGACCATTTTACAGTTTGGGCCCAAGTTAGAAGCAGAGCCTAAGGTTAAAAATAATCGATAGTCCATATCTCGGAAACTATAAGAGATAATGCAATTTGGGAACCGGCAATGTAATTAGCATGCCGAATATTACTTGGAATGTGAATTGGAACGAAATCGCCAATAGATAAGACCATTTTACAATTTGGGCCCAAGTTAGAAGCAGAGCCTAAGGTGTAAATTATCGATAGTCCATATCTCGGAAACTATAAGAGATAATGCAACTTGGCCACCGGCAATGTAATTAGCATGCCGAATATTACTTGGAATGTGAATTGGAACGAAATCGCCAATAGATAAGGCCATTTTAAAATTTGGGCCCAAGTTAGAAGCAGAGCCTAAGGTGTAAATTATCCATAGTTCATATCTCGGAAACTATAAGAGATAATGCAATTTGGCAACCGGCAATGTAATTAGCATGCCGAATATTACTTGGAATGTGAATTGGAACGAAATCGCCAATAGATAAGACCATTTTACAATTTGGGCCCAAGTTAGAAGCAGAGCCTAAGGTGTAAATTATCGATAGTCCATATCTCGGAAACTATAAGAGATAATGCAATTTGGCAACCGGCAATGTAATTAGCATGCCGAATATTACTTGGAATGTGAATTGGAACGAAATCGCCAATAGATAAGGCCATTTTACAATTTGGGCCCAAGTTAGAAGCAGAGCCTAAGGTGTAAATTATCGATAGTCCATATCTCGGAAACTATAAGAGATAATGCAATTTGGCAACCGGCAATGTAATTAGCATGCCGAATATTACTTGGAATGTGAATTGGAACGAAATCGCCAATAGATAAGACCATTTTACAATTTGGGCCCAAGTTAGAAGCAGAGCCTAAGGTGTAAATTATCGATAGTCCATATCTCGGAAACTAAAAGAGATAATGCAATTTGGCAACCGGCAATGTAATTAGCATGCCGAATATTACTTGGAATGTGAATTGGAACGAAATTGCCAATAGATAAGACCATTTTACAATTTGGGCCCAAGTTAGAAGCAGAGCCTAAGGTGTAAATTATCGATAGTCCATATCTCGGAAACTATAAGAGATAATGCAGTTTCGCAACCGGCCGTGTAATTAGCATGCCGAATATTACTTGGAATGTGAATTGGGACGAAATCGCCAATAGATAAGACCATTTTACAATTTGGGGCCCAAGTTAGAAGCAGAGCCTAAGGTGTAAATTATCGATAGTCCATATCTCGGAAACTATAAGAGATAATGCAAATTGGCAACCGGCAATGTAATTAGCATGCCGAATATTACTTGGAATGTGAATTGGAACGAAATCGCCAATAGATAAGGCCATTTTACAATTTGGGCCCAAGTTAGAAGCAGAGCCTAAGGTGTAAATTATCGATAGTCCATATCTCGGAAACTATAAGAGATAATGCAATTTGGCAACCGGCAATGTAATTAGTATGCCGAATACCACTTGGAATGTGAATTGGAACGAAATCGCCAATAGATAAGACCATTTTACAATTTGGGCCCAAGTTAGAAGCAGAGCCTAAGGTGTAAATTATCGATAGTCCATATCTCGGAAACTATAAGAGATAATTCAATTTGGCAACCGGCAATGTAATTAGCATGCCGAATATTACTTGGAATGTGAATTGGAACGAAATCGCCAATAGATAAGACCATTTTACAACTTGGGCCCAAGTTAGAAGCAGAGCCTAAGGTGTAAATTATCGATAGTCCATATCTCGGAAACTATAAGAGATAATGCAATTTGGCAACCGGCAATGTAATTAGCATGCCGAATATTACTTGGAATGTGAATTGGAACGAAATCGCCAATAGATAAGACGATTTTACAATTTGGGCCCAAGTTAGAAGCAGAGCCTAAGGTGTAAATTATCGATAGTCCATATCTCGGAAACTAAAAGAGATAATGCAATTTGGCAACCGGCAATGTAATTAGCATGCCGAATATTACTTGGAATGTGAATTGGAACGAAATCGCCAATAGATAAGACCATTTTACAATTTGGGCCCAAGTTAGAAGCAGAGCCTAAGGTGTAAATTATCGATAGTCCATATCTCGGAAACTATAAGAGATAATGCAGTTTCGCAACCGGCAATGTAATTAGCATGCCGAATATACTTGGAATGTGAATTGGAAAGAAATCGCCAATAGATAAGACCATTTTACAATTTGGGCCCAAGTTAGAAGCAGAGCCTAAGGTGTAAATTATCCATAGTCCATATCTCGGAAACTATAAGAGATAATGCAATTTGGCAACTGGCAATGTAATTAGCATGCCGAATATTACTTGGAATGTGAATTGGGACGAAATCGCCAATAGATAAGACCATTTTACAATTTGGGCCCAAGTTAGAAGCAGAGCCTAAGGTGTAAATTATCGATAGTCCATATCTCGGAAACTATAAGAGATAATGCAATTTGGCAACCGGCAATGTAATTAGCATGCCGAATACTACTTGGAATGTGAATTGGAACGAAATCGCCAATAGATAAGACCATTTTACAGTTTGGGCCCAAGTTAGAAGCAGAGCCTAAGGTTAAAAATAATCGATAGTCCATATCTCGGAAACTATAAGAGATAATGCAATTTGGGAACCGGCAATGTAATTAGCATGCCGAATATTACTTGGAGTGTGAATTGGAACGAAATCGCCAATAGATAAGACCATTTTACAATTTGGGCCCAAGTTAGAAGCAGAGCCTAAGGTGTAAATTATCGATAGTCCATATCTCGGAAACTATAAGAGATAATGCAACTTGGCCACCGGCAATGTAATTAGCATGCCGAATATTACTTGGAATGTGAATTGGAACGAAATCGCCAATAGATAAGACCATTTTACAATTTGGGCCCAAGTTAGAAGCAGAGCCTAAGGTGTAAATTATCGATAGTCCATATCTCGGGAACTATAAGAGATAATGCAATTTGGCAACTGGCAATGTAATTAGCATGCCGAATATTACTTGGAATGTGAATTGGGACGAAATCGCCAATAGATAAGACTATTTTACAATTTGTGCCCAAGTTAGAAGCAGAGCCTAAGGTGTAAATTATCCATAGTCCATATCTCGGGAACTATAAGAGATAATGCAATTTGGCAACTGGCAATGTAATTAGCATGCCGAATATTACTTGGAATGTGAATTGGGACGAAATCGCCAATAGATAAGACCATTTTACAATTTGGGCCCAAGTTAGAAGCAGAGCCTAAGGTGTAAATTATCGATAGTCCATATCTCGGAAACTATAAGAGATAATGCAATTTGGCAACCGGCAATGTAATTAGCATGCCGAATATTACTTGGAATGTGAATTGGAACGAAATCGCCAATAGATAAGACCATTTTACAATTTGGGCCCAAGTTAGAAGCAGAGCCTAAGGTGTAAATTATCGATAGTCCATATCTCGGAAACTATAAGAGATAATGCAATTTGGCAACCGGCAATGTAATTAGCATGCCGAATATTACTTGGAATGTGAATTGGAATGAAATCGCCAATAGATAAGACCATTTTACAATTTGGGCCCAAGTTAGAAGCAGAGCCTAAGGTGTAAATTATCCATAGTCCATATCTCGGAAACTATAAGAGATAATGAAATTTGGCAACCTGGCAATATAATTAGCATGCCGAATATTACTTGGAATGTGAATTGGGACGAAATCGCCAATAGATAAGGCCATTTTACAATTTGGGCCCAAGTTAGAAGCAGAGCCTAAGGTGTAAATTATCGATAGTCCATATCTCGGAAATTATAAGAGATAATGCAATTTGGCAACCGGCAATGTAATTAGCATGCCGAATACTACTTGGAATGTGAATTGGAACGAAATCGCCAATAGATAAGACCATTTTACAGTTTGGGCCAAGTTAGAAGCAGAGCCTAAGGTTAAAAATAATCGATAGTCCATATCTCGGAAACTATAAGAGATAATGCAATTTGGGAACCGGCAATGTAATTAGCATGCCGAATATTACTTGGAATGTGAATTGGAACGAAATCGCCAATAGATAAGACCATATTACAATTTGGGCCCAAGTTAGAGGCAGAGCCTAAGGTGTAAATTATCGTTAGTCCATATCTCGGAAACTATAAGAGATAATGCAACTTGGCCACCGGCAATGTAATTAGCATGCCGAATATTACTTGGAATGTGAATTGGAACGAAATCGCCAATAGATAAGACCATTTTACAATTTGGGCACAAGTTAGAAGCAGAGCCTAAGGTGTAAATTATCGATAGTCCATATCTCGGAAACTATAAGAGATAATGCAATTTGGCAACCGGCAATGTAAATTAGCATGCCGAATATTACTTGGAATGTGAATTGGAACGAAATCGCCAATAGATAAGGCCATTTTAAAATTTGGGCCCAAGTTAGAAGCAGAGCCTAAGGTGTAAATTATCCATAGTTCATATCTCGGAAACTATAAGAGATAATGCAATTTGGCAACCGGCAATGTAATTAGCATGCCGAATATTACTTGGAATGTGAATTGGAACGAAATCGCCAATAGATAAGACCATTTTACAATTTGGGCCCAAGTTAGAAGCAGAGCCTAAGGTGTAAATTATCGATAGTCCATATCTCGGAAACTATAAGAGATAATGCAATTTGGCAACCGGCAATGTAATTAGCATGCCGAATATTACTTGGAATGTGAATTGGAACGAAATCGCCAATAGATAAGGCCATTTTACAATTTGGGCCCAAGTTAGAAGCAGAGCCTAAGGTGTAAATTATCGATAGTCCATATCTCGGAAACTATAAGAGATAATGCAATTTGGCAACCGGCAATGTAATTAGCATGCCGAATATTACTTGGAATGTGAATTGGAACGAAATCGCCAATAGATAAGACCATTTTACAATTTGGGCCCAAGTTAGAAGCAGAGCCTAAGGTGTAAATTATCGATAGTCCATATCTCGGAAACTAAAAGAGATAATGCAATTTGGCAACCGGCAATGTAATTAGCATGCCGAATATTACTTGGAATGTGAATTGGAACGAAATTGCCAATAGATAAGACCATTTTACAATTTGGGCCCAAGTTAGAAGCAGAGCCTAAGGTGTAAATTATCGATAGTCCATATCTCGGAAACTATAAGAGATAATGCAGTTTCGCAACCGGCCGTGTAATTAGCATGCCGAATATTACTTGGAATGTGAATTGGGACGAAATCGCCAATAGATAAGACCATTTTACAATTTGGGCCCAAGTTAGAAGCAGAGCCTAAGGTGTAAATTATCGATAGTCCATATCTCGGAAACTATAAGAGATAATGCAATTTGGCAACCGGCAATGTAATTAGCATGCCGAATATTACTTGGAATGTGAATTGGAACGAAATCGCCAATAGATAAGACGATTTTACAATTTGGGCCCAAGTTAGAAGCAGAGCCTAAGGTGTAAATTATCGATAGTCCATATCTCGGAAACTAAAAGAGATAATGCAATTTGGCAACCGGCAATGTAATTAGCATGCCGAATATTACTTGGAATGTGAATTGGAACGAAATCGCCAATAGATAAGACCATTTTACAATTTGGGCCCAAGTTAGAAGCAGAGCCTAAGGTGTAAATTATCGATAGTCCATATCTCTGAAACTATAAGAGATAATGCAGTTTCGCAACCGGCAATGTAATTAGCATGCCGAATATTACTTGGAATGTGAATTGGAAAGAAATCGCCAATAGATAAGACCATTTTACAATTTGGGCCCAAGTTAGAAGCAGAGCCTAAGGTGTAAATTATCCATAGTCCATATCTCGGAAACTATAAGAGATAATGCAATTTGGCAACTGGCAATGTAATTAGCATGCCGAATATTACTTGGAATGTGAATTGGGACGAAATCGCCAATAGATAAGACCATTTTACAATTTGGGCCCAAGTTAGAAGCAGAGCCTAAGGTGTAAATTATCGATAGTCCATATCTCGGAAACTATAAGAGATAATGCAATTTGGCAACCGGCAATGTAATTAGCATGCCGAATACTACTTGGAATGTGAATTGGAACGAAATCGCCAATAGATAAGACCATTTTACAGTTTGGGCCCAAGTTAGAAGCAGAGCCCTAAGGTTAAAAATAATCGATAGTCCATATCTCGGAAACTATAAGAGATAATGCAATTTGGGAACCGGCAATGTAATTAGCATGCCGAATATTACTTGGAGTGTGAATTGGAACGAAATCGCCAATAGATAAGGACCATTTTACAATTTGGGCCCAAGTTAGAAGCAGAGCCTAAGGTGTAAATTATCGATAGTCCATATCTCGGAAACTATAAGAGATAATGCAACTTGGCCACCGGCAATGTAATTAGCATGCCGAATATTACTTGGAATGTGAATTGGAACGAAATCGCCAATAGATAAGACCCATTTTACAATTTGGGCACAAGTTAGAAGCAGAGCCTAAGGTGTAAATTATCGATAGTCCATATCTCGGAAACTATAAGAGATAATGCAATTTGGCAACCGGCAATGTAATTAGCATGCCGAATATTACTTGGAATGTGAATTGGAACGAAATCGCCAATAGATAAGACCATTTTAAAATTTGGGCCCAAGTTAGAAGCAGAGCCTAAGGTGTAAATTATCGATAGTCCATATCTCGGAAACTATAAGAGATAATGCAATTTGGCCACCGGCAATGTAATTAGCATGCCCGAATATTACTTGGAATGTGAATTGGAACGAAATCGCCAATAGATAAGACCATTTTACAATTTGGGCCCAAGTTAGAAGCAGAGCCTAAGGTGTAAATTATCGATAGTCCATATCTCGGAAACTATAAGAGATAATGCAATTTGGCAACCGGCAATGTAATTAGCATGCCGAATATTACTTGGAATGTGAATTGGAACGAAATCGCCAATAGATAAGGCCATTTTACAATTTGGGCCCAAGTTAGAAGCAGAGCCTAAGGTGTAAATTATCGATAGTCCATATCTCAGAAACTATAAGAGATAACGCAATTTGGCAACCGGCAATGTAATTAGCATGCCGAATATTACTTGGAATGTGAATTGGAACGAAATCGCCAATAGATAAGACCATTTTACAATTTGGGCCCCAAGTTAGAAGCAGAGCCTAAGGTGTAAATTATCGATAGTCCATATCTCGGAAACTAAAAGAGATAATGCAATTTGGCAACCGGCAATGTAATTAGCATGCCGAATATTACTTGGAATGTGAATTGGAACGAAATCGCCAATAGATAAGACCATTTTACAATTTGGGCCCAAGTTAGAAGCAGAGCCTAAGGTGTAAATTATCGATAGTCCATATCTCGGAAACTATAAGAGATAATGCAGTTTCGCAACAGGCAATGTATTTAGCATGCCGAATATTACTTGGAATGTGAATTGGAACGAAATCGCCAATAGATAGGACCATTTTACAGTTTGGGCCCAAGTTAGAAGCAGAGCCTAAGGTTAAAAATAATCGATAGTCCATATCTCGGAAACTATAAGAGATAATGCAATTTGGGAACCGGCAATGTAATTAGCATGCCGAATATTACTTGGAATGTGAATTGGAACGAAATCGCCAATAGATAAGACCATTTTACAATTTGGGCCCAAGTTAGAAGCAGAGCCTAAGGTTAAAAATAATCGATAGTCCATATCTCGGAAACTATAAGAGATAATGCAATTTGGGAACCGGCAATGTAATTAGCATGCCGAATATTACTTGGAATGTGAATTGGAACGAAATCGCCAATAGATAAGACCATTTTACAATTTGGGCCCAAGTTAGAAGCAGAGCCTAAGGTGTAAATTATCGATAGTCCCATATCTCGGAAACTATAAGAGATAATGCAGTTTCGCAACAGGCAATGTAATTAGCATGCCGAATATTACTTGGAATGTGAATTGGAACGAAATCGCCAATAGATAAGACCATTTTACAGTTTGGGCCCAAGTTAGAAGCAGAGCCTAAGGTTAAAAATAATCGATAGTCCATATCTCGGAAACTATAAGAGATAATGCAATTTGGGAACCGGCAATGTAATTAGCATGCCGAATATTACTTGGATTGTGAATTGGAACGAAATCGCCAATAGATAAGACCATTTTTACAATTTGGGCCCAAGTTAGAAGCAGAGCCTAAGGTTAAAAATAATCGATAGTCCATATCTCGGAAACTATAAGAGATAATGCAATTTGGGAACCGGCAATGTAATTAGCATGCCGAATATTACTTGGAATGTGAATTGGAACGAAATCGCCAATAGATAAGACCATTTTACAATTTGGGCCCAAGTTAGAAGCAGAGCCTAAGGTGTAAATTATCGATAGTCCATATCTCGGAAACTATAAGAGATAATGCAACTTGGCCACCGGCAATGTAATTAGCATGCCGAATATTATTTGGAATGTGAATTGGAACGAAATCGCCAATAGGTAAGACCATTTTACAGTTTGGGCCCAAGTTAGAAGCAGAGCCTAAGGTTAAAAATAATCGATAGTCCATATCTCGGAAACTATAAGAGATAATGCAACTTGGCCACCGGCAATGTAATTAGCATGCCGAATATTATTTGGAATGTGAATTGGAACGAAATCGCCAATAGGTAAGACCATTTTACAATTTGGGCCCAAGTTAGAAGCAGAGCCTAAGGTGTAAATTACCGATAGTCCATATCTCGGAAACTATAAGAGATAATGCAATTTGGCAACCGGCAATGTAATTAGCATGCCGAATATTACTTGGAATGTGAATTGAAACGAAATCGCCAATAGATAAGACCATTTTACAATTTGGGCCCAAGTTAGAAGCAGAGCCTAAGGTGTAAATTATCGATAGTCCATATCTCGGAAACTATAAGAGATAATGCAATTTGGCAACCGGCAATGTAATTAGCATGCCGAATATTACTTGGAATGTGAATTGGAACGAAATCGCCAATAGATAAGACCATTTTACAATTTGGGCCCAAGTTAGAAGCAGAGCCTAAGGTGTAAATTATCGATAGTCCATATCTCGGAAACTATAAGAGATAATGCAACTTGGCCACCGGCAATTGTAATTAGCATGCCGAATATTACTTGGAATGTGAATTGAAACGAAATCGCCAATAGATAAGACCATTTTACAATTTGGGCCCAAGTTAGAAACAGAGCCTAAGGTGTAAATTACCGATAGTCCATATCTCGGAAACTATAAGAGATAATGCAATTTGGCAACCGGCAATAATTAGCATGCCGAATATTACTTGGAATGTGAATTGAAACGAAATCGCCAATAGATAAGACCATTTTACAATTTGGGCCCAAGTTAGAAGCAGAGCCTAAGGTGTAAATTATCGATAGTCCATATCTCGGAAACTATAAGAGATAATGCAATTTGGCAACCGGCAATGTAATTAGCATGCCGAATATTACTTGGAATGTGAATTGGAACGAAATCGCCAATAGATAAGACCATTTTACAATTTGGGCCCAAGTTAGAAGCAGAGCCTAAGGTGTAAATTATCGATAGTCCATATCTCGGAAACTATAAGAGATAATGCAACTTGGCCAACGGCAATGTAATTAGCATGCCGAATATTACTTGGAATGTGAATTGGAACGAAATCGCCAATAGGTAAGACCATTTTACAATTTGGGCCCAAGTTAGAAGCAGAGCCTAAGGTGTAAATTATCGATAGTCCATATCTCGGAAACTATAAGAGTTAATGCAATTTGGCAACCGGCAATGTAATTAGCATGCCGAATATTACTTGGAATGTGAATTGGAACGAAATCGCCAATAGATAAGACCATTTTACAATTTGGGCCCAAGTTAGAAGCAGAGCCTAAGGTGTAAATTATCGATAGTCCATATCTCGGAAACTATAAGAGATAATGCAATTTGGCAACCGGCAATGTAATTAGCATGCCGAATATTACTTGGAATGTGAATTGGGACGAAATCGCCAATAGATAAGACCATTTTACAATTTGGGCCCAAGTTAGAAGCAGAGCCTAAGGTGTAAATTATCGATAGTCCATATCTCGGAAACTATAAGAGATAATGCAATTTGGCAAACGGCAATGTAATTAGCATGCCGAATATTACTTGGAATGTGAATTGGAACGAAATCGCCAATAGATAAGACCATTTTACAATTTGGGCCCAAGTTAGAAGCAGAGCCTAAGGTGTAAATTATCGATAGTCCATATCTCGGAAACTATAAGAGATAATGCAATTTGGCAACCGGCAATGTAATTAGCATGCCGAATATTACTTGGAATGTGAATTGGGACGAAATCGCCAATAGATAAGACCATTTTACAATTTGGGCCCAAGTTAGAAGCAGAGACTAAGGTGTAAATTATCGATAGTCCATATCTCGGAAACTATAAGGGATAATGCAATTTGGCAACCGGCAATGTAATTAGCATGCCGAATACTACTTGGAATGTGAATTGGAACGAAATCGCCAATAGATAAGACCATTTTACAGTTTGGGCCCAAGTTAGAAGCAGAGCCTAAGGTTAAAAATAATCGATAGTCCATATCTCGGAAACTATAAGAGATAATGCAATTTGGGAACCGGCAATGTAATTAGCATGCCGAATATTACTTGGAATGTGAATTGGAACGAAATCGCCAATAGATAAGACCATTTTACAATTTGGGCCCAAGTTAGAAGCAGAGCCTAAGGTGTAAATTATCGATAGTCCATATCTCGGAAACTATAAGAGATAATGCAACTTGGCCACCGGCAATGTAATTAGCATGCCGAATATTATTTGGAATGTGAATTGGAACGAAATCGCCAATAGGTAAGACCATTTTACAATTTGGGCCCAAGTTAGAAGCAGAGCCTAAGGTGTAAATTATCGATAGTCCATATCTCGGAAACTATTGGAGATAATTCAATTTGGCAACCGGCAATGCAATTAGCATGCCGAATATTACTTGGAATGTGAATTGGAACGAAATCGCCAATAGATAAGACCATTTTACAATTTGGGCCCAAGTTAGAAGCAGAGCCTAAGGTGTAAATTATCGATAGTCCATATCTCGGAAACTATAAGAGATAATGCAATTTGGCAACCGGCAATGTAATTAGCATGCCGAATATTACTTGGAATGTGAATTGGTACGAAATCGCCAATAGATAAGACCATTTTACAATTTGGGCCCAAGTTAGAAGCAGAGCCTAATGTGTAAATTATCTATAGTCCATATCTCGGAAACTATAAGAGATAATGCAATTTGGCAACCGGCAATGTAATTAGCATGCCGAATATTACTTGGAATGTGAATTGGAATGAAATCGCCAATAGATAAGACCATTTTACAATTTGGGCCCAAGTTAGAAGCAGAGCCTAAGGTGTAAATTATCGATAGTCCATATCTCGGAAACTATAAGAGATAATGCAATTTGGCAACCGGCAATGTAATTAGCATGCCGAATATTACTTCGAATGTGAATTGGAACGAAATCGCCAATAGATAAGACGATTCTACAATTTGGGCCCAAGTTAGAAGCAGAGCTTAAGGTGTAAATTACCGATAGTCCATATCTCGGAAACTATAAGAGATAATGCAATTTGGCAACCGGCAATGTAATTAGCATGCCGAATATTACTTGGAATGTGAATTGAAACGAAATCGCCAATAGATAAGACCATTTTACAATTTGGGCCCAAGTTAGAAGCAGAGCCTAAGGTGTAAATTATCGATAGTCCATATCTCGGAAACTATAAGCGATAATGCAATTTGGCAACCGGCAATGTAATTAGCATGCCGAATATTACTTGGAATGTGAATTGGAACGAAATCGCCAATAGATAAGACCATTTTACAATTTGGGCCCAAGTTAGAAGCAGAGCCTAAGGTGTAAATTATCGATAGTCCATATCTCGGAAACTATAAGAGATAATGCAACTTGGCCACCGGCAATGTAATTAGCATGCCGAATATTACTTGGAATGTGAATTGGAACGAAATCGCCAATAGGTAAGACCATTTTACAATTTGGGCCCAAGTTAGAAGCAGAGCCTAAGGTGTAAATTATCGATAGTCCATATCTCGGAAACTATAAGAGATAATGTAATTTGGCAAACGGCAATGTAATTAGCATGCCGAATATTACTTGGAATGTGAATTGGAACGAAATCGCCAATAGATAAGACCATTTTACAATTTGGGCCCAAGTTAGAAGCAGAGCCTAAGGTGTAAATTATCGATAGTCCATATCTCGGAAACTATAAGAGATAATGCAATTTGGCAAACGGCAATGTAATTAGCATGCCCAATATTACTTGGTATGTGAATTGGGACGAAATCGCCAATAGATAAGACCATTTTACAATTTGGGCCCAAGTTAGAAGCAGAGCCTAAGGTGTAAATTATCGATAGTCCATATCTCGGAAACTATAAGAGATAATGCAATTTGGCAACCGGCAATGTAATTAGCATGCCGAATACTACTTGGAATGTGAATTGGAACGAAATCGCCAATAGATAAGACCATTTTACAGTTTGGGCCCAAGTTAGAAGCAGAGCCTAAGGTTAAAAATAATCGATAGTCCATATCTCGGAAACTATAAGAGATAATGCAATTTGGGAACCGGCAATGTAATTAGCATGCCGAATATTACTTGGAATGTGAATTGGAACGAAATCGCCAATAGATAAGACCATTTTACAATTTGGGCCCAAGTTAGAAGCAGAGCCTAAGGTGTAAATTATCGATAGTCCATATCTCGGAAACTATAAGAGATAATGCAACTTGGCCACCGGCAATGTAATTAGCATGCCGAATATTATTTGGAATGTGAATTGGAACGAAATCGCCAATAGGTAAGACCATTTTACAATTTGGGCCCAAGTTAGAAGCAGAGCCTAAGGTGTAAATTATCGATAGTCCATATCTCGGAAACTATAGGAGATAATTCAATTTGGCAACCGGCAATGTAATTAGCATGCCGAATATTACTTGGAATGTGAATTGGAACGAAATCGCCAATAGATAAGACCATTTTACAATTTGGGCCCAAGTTAGAAGCAGAACCTAAGGTGTAAATTATCGATAGTCCATATCTCGGAAACTATAAGAGATAATGCAATTTGGCAACCGGCAATGTAATTAGCATGCCGAATATTACTTGGAATGTGAATTGGAACGAAATCGCCAATAGATAAGACCATTTTACAATTTGGGCCCAAGTTAGAAGCAGAGCCTTAGGTGTAAATTATTGACAGTCCATATCTCGGAAACTATAAGAGATAATGCAATTTCGCAACCGGCAATGTAATTAGCATGCCGAATATTACTTGGAATGTGAATTGGAACGAAATCGCCAATAGGTAAGGCCATTTTACAATTTGGGCCCAAGTTAGAAGCAGAGCCTAAGGTGTAAATTATCGATAGTCCATATCTCGGAAACTATAAGAGATAATTCAATTTGGCCACCGGCAATGTAATTAGCATGCCGAATATTACTTGGAATGTGAATTGGAACGAAATCGCCAATAGATAAGACCATTTTACAATTTGGGCCCAAGTTAGAAGCAGAGCCTAAGGTGTAAATTATCGATAGTCCATATCTCGGAAACTATAAGAGATAATGCAATTTGACAACCGGCAATGTAATTAGCATGCCGAATATTACTTGGAATGTGAATTGGAACGAAATCGCCAATAGATAAGGCCATTTTACAATTTGGGCCCAAGTTAGAAGCAGAGCCTTAGGTGTAAATTATTGACAGTCCATATCTCGGAAACTATAAGAGATAATGCAATTTCGCAACCGGCAATGTAATTAGCATGCCGAATATTACTTGGAATGTGAATTGGAACCAAATCGCCAATAGGTAAGGCCATTTTACAATTTGGGCCCAAGTTAGAAGCAGAGCCTAAGGTGTAAATTATCGATAGTCCATATCTCGGAAACTATAAGAGTTAATGCAATTTGGCAACCGGCAATGTAATTAGCATGCCGAATATTACTTGGAATGTGAATTGGAACGACATCGCCAATAGATAAGACCATTTTACAATTTGGGCCCAAGTTAGAAGCAGAGCCTAAGGTGTAAATTATCGATAGTCCATATCTCGGAAACTATAAGAGATAATGCAATTTGGCAACCGGCAATGTAATTAGCATGCCGAATATTACTTGGATTGTGAATTGGGACGAAATCGCCAATAGATAAGACCATTTTACAATTTGGGCCCAAGTTAGAAGCAGAGCCTAAGGTGTAAATTATCGATAGTCCATATCTCGGAAACTATAAGAGATAATGTAATTTGGCAAACGGCAATGTAATTAGCATGCCGAATATTACTTGGAATGTGAATTGGAACGAAATCGCCAATAGATAAGACCATTTTACAATTTGGGCCCAAGTTAGAAGCAGAGCCTAAGGTGTAAATTATCGATAGTCCATATCTCGGAAACTATAAGAGATAATGCAATTTGGCAAACGGCAATGTAATTAGCATGCCCAATATTACTTGGTATGTGAATTGGGACGAAATCGCCAATAGATAAGACCATTTTACAATTTGGGCCCAAGTTAGAAGCAGAGCCTAAGGTGTAAATTATCGATAGTCCATATCTCGGAAACTATAAGAGATAATGCAATTTGGCAACCGGCAATGTAATTAGCATGCCGAATACTACTTGGAATGTGAATTGGAACGAAATCGCCAATAGATAAGACCATTTTACAGTTTGGGCCCAAGTTAGAAGCAGAGCCTAAGGTGTAAATTATCGATAGTCCATATCTCGGAAACTATAAGAGATAATGCAATTTGGCAACCGGCAATGTAATTAGCATGCCGAATACTACTTGGAGTGTGAATTGGAACGAAATCGCCAATAGATAAGACCATTTTACAATTTGGGCCCAAGTTAGAAGCAGAGCCTAAGGTGTAAATTATCGATAGTCCATATCTCGGGAACTATAAGAGATAATGCAATTTGGCAACTGGCAATGTAATTAGCATGCCGAATATTACTTGGAATGTGAATTGGGACGAAATCGCCAATAGATAAGACTATTTTACAATTTGTGCCCAAGTTAGAAGCAGAGCCTAAGGTGTAAATTATCCATAGTCCATATCTCGGGAACTATAAGAGATAATGCAATTTGGCAACTGGCAATGTAATTAGCATGCCGAATATTACTTGGAATGTGAATTGGGACGAAATCGCCAATAGATAAGACCATTTTACAATTTGGGCCCAAGTTAGAAGCAGAGCCTAAGGTGTAAATTATCGATAGTCCATATCTCGGAAACTATAAGAGATAATGCAATTTGGCAACCGGCAATGTAATTAGCATGCCGAATATTACTTGGAATGTGAATTGGAACGAAATCGCCAATAGATAAGACCATTTTACAATTTGGGCCCAAGTTAGAAGCAGAGCCCAAGGTGTAAATTATCGATAGTCCATATCTCGGAAACTATAAGAGATAATGCAATTTGGCAACCGGCAATGTAATTAGCATGCCGAATATTACTTGGAATGTGAATTGGAATGAAATCGCCAATAGATAAGACCATTTTACAATTTGGGCCCAAGTTAGAAGCAGAGCCTAAGGTGTAAATTATCCATAGTCCATATCTCGGAAACTATAAGAGATAATGAAATTTGGCAACTGGCAATATAATTAGCATGCCGAATATTACTTGGAATGTGAATTGGGACGAAATCGCCAATAGATAAGGCCATTTTACAATTTGGGCCCAAGTTAGAAGCAGAGCCTAAGGTGTAAATTATCGATAGTCCATATCTCGGAAATTATAAGAGATAATGCAATTTGGCAACCGGCAATGTAATTAGCATGCCGAATACTACTTGGAATGTGAATTGGAACGAAATCGCCAATAGATAAGACCATTTTACAGTTTGGGCCCAAGTTAGAAGCAGAGCCTAAGGTTAAAAATAATCGATAGTCCATATCTCGGAAACTATAAGAGATAATGCAATTTGGGAACCGGCAATGTAATTAGCATGCCGAATATTACTTGGAATGTGAATTGGAACGAAATCGCCAATAGATAAGACCATTTTACAATTTGGGCCCAAGTTAGAAGCAGAGCCTAAGGTGTAAATTATCGATAGTCCATATCTCGGAAACTATAAGAGATAATGCAACTTGGCCACCGGCAATGTAATTAGCATGCCGAATATTACTTGGAATGTGAATTGGAACGAAATCGCCAATAGATAAGACCATTTTACAATTTGGGCACAAGTTAGAAGCAGAGCCTAAGGTGTAAATTATCGATAGTCCATATCTCGGAAACTATAAGAGATAATGCAATTTGGCAACCGGCAATGTAATTAGCATGCCGAATATTACTTGGAATGTGAATTGGAACGAAATCGCCAATAGATAAGGCCATTTTAAAATTTGGGCCCAAGTTAGAAGCAGAGCCTAAGGTGTAAATTATCCATAGTTCATATCTCGGAAACTATAAGAGATAATGCAATTTGGCAACCGGCAATGTAATTAGCATGCCGAATATTACTTGGAATGTGAATTGGAACGAAATCGCCAATAGATAAGACCATTTTACAATTTGGGCCCAAGTTAGAAGCAGAGCCTAAGGTGTAAATTATCGATAGTCCATATCTCGGAAACTATAAGAGATAATGCAATTTGGCAACCGGCAATGTAATTAGCATGCCGAATATTACTTGGAATGTGAATTGGAACGAAATCGCCAATAGATAAGACCATTTTACAATTTGGGCCCAAGTTAGAAGCAGAGCCTAAGGTGTAAATTATCGATAGTCCATATCTCGGAAACTATAAGAGATAATGCAATTTGGCAACCGGCAATGTAATTAGCATGCCGAATACTACTTGGAATGTGAATTGGAACGAAATCGCCAATAGATAAGACCATTTTACAGTTTGGGCCCAAGTTAGAAGCAGAGCCTAAGGTGTAAATTATCGATAGTCCATATCTCGGAAACTATAAGAGATAATGCAATTTGGCAACCGGCAATGTAATTAGCATGCCGAATACTACTTGGAATGTGAATTGGAACGAAATCGCCAATAGATAAGACCATTTTACAATTTGGGCCCAAGTTAGAAGCAGAGCCTAAGGTGTAAATTATCGATAGTCCATATCTCGGGAACTATAAGAGATAATGCAATTTGGCAACTGGCAATGTAATTAGCATGCCGAATATTACTTGGAATGTGAATTGGGACGAAATCGCCAATAGATAAGACTATTTTACAATTTGTGCCCAAGTTAGAAGCAGAGCCTAAGGTGTAAATTATCCATAGTCCATATCTCGGGAACTATAAGAGATAATGCAATTTGGCAACTGGCAATGTAATTAGCATGCCGAATATTACTTGGAATGTGAATTGGGACGAAATCGCCAATAGATAAGACCATTTTACAATTTGGGCCCAAGTTAGAAGCAGAGCCTAAGGTGTAAATTATCGATAGTCCATATCTCGGAAACTATAAGAGATAATGCAATTTGGCAACCGGCAATGTAATTAGCATGCCGAATATTACTTGGAATGTGAATTGGAACGAAATCGCCAATAGATAAGACCATTTTACAGTTTGGGCCCAAGTTAGAAGCAGAGCCTAAGGTTAAAAATAATCGATAGTCCATATCTCGGAAACTATAAGAGATAATGCAATTTGGGAACCGGCAATGTAATTAGCATGCCGAATATTACTTGGAATGTGAATTGGAACGAAATCGCCAATAGATAAGACCATTTTACAATTTGGGCCCAAGTTAGAAGCAGAGCCTAAGGTGTAAATTATCGATAGTCCATATCTCGGAAACTATAAGAGATAATGCAACTTGGCCACCGGCAATGTAATTAGCATGCCGAATATTACTTGGAATGTGAATTGGAACGAAATCGCCAATAGATAAGACCATTTTACAATTTGGGCACAAGTTAGAAGCAGAGCCTAAGGTGTAAATTATCGATAGTCCATATCTCGGAAACTATAAGAGATAATGCAATTTGGCAACCGGCAATGTAATTAGCATGCCGAATATTACTTGGAATGTGAATTGGAACGAAATCGCCAATAGATAAGGCCATTTTAAAATTTGGGCCCAAGTTAGAAGCAGAGCCTAAGGTGTAAATTATCCATAGTTCATATCTCGGAAACTATAAGAGATAATGCAATTTGGCAACCGGCAATGTAATTAGCATGCCGAATATTACTTGGAATGTGAATTGGAACGAAATCGCCAATAGATAAGACCATTTTACAATTTGGGCCCAAGTTAGAAGCAGAGCCTAAGGTGTAAATTATCGATAGTCCATATCTCGGAAACTATAAGAGATAATGCAATTTGGCAACCGGCAATGTAATTAGCATGCCGAATATTACTTGGAATGTGAATTGGAACGAAATCGCCAATAGATAAGACCATTTTACAATTTGGGCCCAAGTTAGAAGCAGAGCCTAAGGTGTAAATTATCGATAGTCCATATCTCGGAAACTATAAGAGATAATGCAATTTGGCAACCGGCAATGTAATTAGCATGCCGAATATTACTTGGAATGTGAATTGGAACGAAATCGCCAATAGATAAGACCATTTTACAATTTGGGCCCAAGTTAGAAGCAGAGCCTAAGGTGTAAATTATCGATAGTCCATATCTCGGAAACTATAAGAGATAATGCAATTTGGCAACCGGCAATGTAATTAGCATGCCGAATATTACTTGGAATGTGAATTGGAACGAAATCGCCAATAGATAAGGCCATTTTACAATTTGGGCCCAAGTTAGAAGCAGAGCCTAAGGTGTAAATTATCGATAGTCCATATCTCGGAAACTATAAGAGATAATGCAATTTGGCAACCGGCAATGTAATTAGCATGCCGAATATTACTTGGAATGTGAATTGGAACGAAATCGCCAATAGATAAGACCATTTTACAATTTGGGCCCAAGTTAGAAGCAGAGCCTAAGGTGTAAATTATCGATAGTCCATATCTCGGAAACTAAAAGAGATAATGCAATTTGGCAACCGGCAATGTAATTAGCATGCCGAATATTACTTGGAATGTGAATTGGAACGAAATTGCCAATAGATAAGACCATTTTACAATTTGGGCCCAAGTTAGAAGCAGAGCCTAAGGTGTAAATTATCGATAGTCCATATCTCGGAAACTATAAGAGATAATGCAGTTTCGCAACCGGCAGTGTAATTAGCATGCCGAATATTACTTGGAATGTGAATTGGGACGAAATCGCCAATAGATAAGACCATTTTACAATTTGGGCCCAAGTTAGAAGCAGAGCCTAAAGTGTAAATTATCGATAGTCCATATCTCGGAAACTATAAGAGATAATGCAAATTGGCAACCGGCAATGTAATTAGCATGCCGAATATTACTTGGAATGTGAATTGGAACGAAATCGCCAATAGATAAGACCATTTTACAATTTGGGCCCAAGTTAGAAGCAGAGCCTAAGGTGTAAATTATCGATAGTCCATATCTCGGAAACTATAAGAGATAATGCAATTTGGCAACCGGCAATGTAATTAGTATGCCGAATACCACTTGGAATGTGAATTGGAACGAAATCGCCAATAGATAAGACCATTTTACAATTTGGGCCCAAGTTAGAAGCAGAGCCTAAGGTGTAAATTATCGATAGTCCATATCTCGGAAACTATAAGAGATAATTCAATTTGGCAACCGGCAATGTAATTAGCATGCCGAATATTACTTGGAATGTGAATTGGAACGAAATCGCCAATAGATAAGACCATTTTACAACTTGGGCCCAAGTTAGAAGCAGAGCCTAAGGTGTAAATTATCGATAGTCCATATCTCGGAAACTATAAGAGATAATGCAATTTGGCAACCGGCAATGTAATTAGCATGCCGAATATTACTTGGAATGTGAATTGGAACGAAATCGCCAATAGATAAGACGATTTTACAATTTGGGCCCAAGTTAGAAGCAGAGCCTAAGGTGTAAATTATCGATAGTCCATATCTCGGAAACTAAAAGAGATAATGCAATTTGGCAACCGGCAATGTAATTAGCATGCCGAATATTACTTGGAATGTGAATTGGAACGAAATCGCCAATAGATAAGACCATTTTACAATTTGGGCCCAAGTTAGAAGCAGAGCCTAAGGTGTAAATTATCGATAGTCCATATCTCGGAAACTATAAGAGATAATGCAGTTTCGCAACCGGCAATGTAATTAGCATGCCGAATATTACTTGGAATGTGAATTGGAATGAAATCGCCAATAGATAAGACCATTTTACAATTTGGGCCCAAGTTAGAAGCAGAGCCTAAGGTGTAAATTATCCATAGTCCATATCTCGGAAACTATAAGAGATAATGCAATTTGGCAACTGGCAATGTAATTAGCATGCCGAATATTACTTGGAATGTGAATTGGGACGAAATCGCCAATAGATAAGACCATTTTACAATTTGGGCCCAAGTTAGAAGCAGAGCCTAAGGTGTAAATTATCGATAGTCCATATCTCGGAAACTATAAGAGATAATGCAATTTGGCAACCGGCAATGTAATTAGCATGCCGAATACTACTTGGAATGTGAATTGGAACGAAATCGCCAATAGATAAGACCATTTTACAGTTTGGGCCCAAGTTAGAAGCAGAGCCTAAGGTTAAAAATAATCGATAGTCCATATCTCGGAAACTATAAGAGATAATGCAATTTGGGAACCGGCAATGTAATTAGCATGCCGAATATTACTTGGAGTGTGAATTGGAACGAAATCGCCAATAGATAAGACCATTTTACAATTTGGGCCCAAGTTAGAAGCAGAGCCTAAGGTGTAAATTATCGATAGTCCATATCTCGGAAACTATAAGAGATAATGCAACTTGGCCACCGGCAATGTAATTAGCATGCCGAATATTACTTGGAATGTGAATTGGAACGAAATCGCCAATAGATAAGACCATTTTACAATTTGGGCACAAGTTAGAAGCAGAGCCTAAGGTGTAAATTATCGATAGTCCATATCTCGGAAACTATAAGAGATAATGCAATTTGGCAACCGGCAATGTAATTAGCATGCCGAATATTACTTGGAATGTGAATTGGAACGAAATCGCCAATAGATAAGACCATTTTAAAATTTGGGCCCAAGTTAGAAGCAGAGCCTAAGGTGTAAATTATCGATAGTCCATATCTCGGAAACTATAAGAGATAATGCAATTTGGCAACCGGCAATGTAATTAGCATGCCGAATATTACTTGGAATGTGAATTGGAACGAAATCGCCAATAGATAAGACCATTTTACAATTTGGGCCCAAGTTAGAAGCAGAGCCTAAGGTGTAAATTATCGATAGTCCATATCTCGGAAACTATAAGAGATAATGCAATTTGGCAACCGGCAATGTAATTAGCATGCCGAATATTACTTGGAATGTGAATTGGAACGAAATCGCCAATAGATAAGGCCATTTTACAATTTGGGCCCAAGTTAGAAGCAGAGCCTAAGGTGTAAATTATCGATAGTCCATATCTCAGAAACTATAAGAGATAACGCAATTTGGCAACCGGCAATGTAATTAGCATGCCGAATATTACTTGGAATGTGAATTGGAACGAAATCGCCAATAGATAAGACCATTTTACAATTTGGGCCCAAGTTAGAAGCAGAGCCTAAGGTGTAAATTATCGATAGTCCATATCTCGGAAACTAAAAGAGATAATGCAATTTGGCAACCGGCAATGTAATTAGCATGCCGAATATTACTTGGAATGTGAATTGGAACGAAATTGCCAATAGATAAGACCATTTTACAATTTGGGCCCAAGTTAGAAGCAGAGCCTAAGGTGTAAATTATCGATAGTCCATATCTCGGAAACTATAAGAGATAATGCAGTTTCGCAACAGGCAATGTAATTAGCATGCCGAATATTACTTGGAATGTGAATTGGGACGAAATCGCCAATAGATAAGACCATTTTACAATTTGGGCCCAAGTTAGAAGCAGAGCCTAAGGTGTAAAATATCGATAGTCCATATCTCGGAAACTATAAGAGATGATGCAATTTGGCAACCGGCAATGTAATTAGCATGCCGAATATTACTTGGAATGTGAATTGGAACGAAATCGCCAATAGATAAGACCATTTTACAATTTGGGCCCAAGTTAGAAGCAGAGCCTAAGGTGTAAATTATCGATAGTCCATATCTCGGAAACTATAAGAGATAATGCAATTTGGCAACCGGCAATGTAATTAGCATGCCGAATACCACTTGGAATGTGAATTGGAACGAAATCGCCAATAGATAAGACCATTTTACAATTTGGGCCCAAGTTAGAAGCAGAGCCTAAGGTGTAAATTATCGATAGTCCATATCTCGGAAACTATAAGAGATAATGCAATTTGGCAACCGGCAATGTAATTAGCATGCCGAATATTACTTGGAATGTGAATTGGAACGAAATCGCCAATAGATAAGGCCATTTTACAATTTGGGCCCAAGTTAGAAGCAGAGCCTAAGGTGTAAATTATCGATAATCCATATCTCGGAAACTATAAGAGATAATGCAATTTGGCAACCGGCAATGTAATTAGCATGCCGAATATTACTTGGAATGTGAATTGGAACGAAATCGCCAATAGATAAGACCATTTTACAATTTGGGCCCAAGTTAGAAGCAGAGCCTAAGGTGTAAATTATCGATAGTCCATATCTCGGAAACTAAAAGAGATAATGCAATTTGGCAACCGGCAATGTAATTAGCATGCCGAATATTACTTGGAATGTGAATTGGAACGAAATTGCCAATAGATAAGACCATTTTACAATTTGGGCCCAAGTTAGAAGCAGAGCCTAAGGTGTAAATTATCGATAGTCCATATCTCGGAAACTATAAGAGATAATGCAGTTTCGCAACCGGCAATGTAATTAGCATGCCGAATATTACTTGGAATGTGAATTGGGACGAAATTGCCAATAGATAAGACCATTTTACAATTTGGGCCCAAGTTAGAAGCAGAGCCTAAGGTGTAAATTATCGATAGTCCATATCTCGGAAACTATAAGAGATAATGCAATTTGGCAACCGGCAATGTAATTAGCATGCCGAATATTACTTGGAATGTGAATTGGAACGAAATCGCCAATAGATAAGACAATTTTACAATTTGGGCCCAAGTTAGAAGCAGAGCCTAAGGTGTAAATTATCGATAGTCCATATCTCGGAAACTATAAGAGAAAATTCAATTTGGCAACCGGCAATGTAATTAGCATGCCGAATATTACTTGGAAAGTGAATTGGAACGAAATCGCCAATAGATAAGACGATTTTACAATTTGGACCCAAGTTAGAAGCAGAGCCTAAGGTGTAAATTATCGATAGTCCATATCTCGGAAACTAAAAGAGATAATGCAATTTGGCAACCGGCAAAGTAATTAGCATGCCGAATATTACTTGGAATGTGAATTGGAACGAAATCGCCAATAGATAAGACCATTTTACAATTTGGGCCCAAGTTAGAAGCAGAGCCTAAGGTGTAAATTATCGATAGTCCATATCTCGGAAACTATAAGAGATAATGCAATTTGGCAACCGGCAATGTAATTAGCATGCCGAATATTACTTGGAATGTGAATTGGAACGAATTCGCCAATAGATAAGACCATTTTACAATTTGGGCCCAAGTTAGAAGCAGAGCCTAAGGTGTAAATTATCGATAGTCCATATCTCGGAAACTATAAGAGATAATGCAATTTGGCAACCGGCAATGTAATTAGCATGCCGAATATTACTTGGAATGTGAATTGGAACGAATTCGCCAATAGATAAGACCATTTTACAATTTGGGCCCAAGTTAGAAGCAGAGCCTAAGGTGTAAATTATCGATAGTCCATATCTCGGAAACTATAAGAGATAATGCAATTTGGCAACCGGCAATGTAATTAGCATGCCGAATATTACTTGGAATGTGAATTGGAATGAAATCGCCAATAGATAAGACTATTTTACAATTTGTGCCCAAGTTAGAAGCAGAGCCTAAGGTGTAATTATCCATAGTCCATATCTCGGGAACTATAAGAGATAATGCAATTTGGCAACTGGCAATGTAATTAGCATGCCGAATATTACTTGGAATGTGAATTGGGACGAAATCGCCAATAGATAAGACCATTTTACAATTTGGGCCCAAGTTAGAAGCAGAGCCTAAGGTGTAAATTATCGATAGTCCATATCTCGGAAACTATAAGAGATAATGCAATTTGGCAACCGGCAATGTAATTAGCATGCCGAATATTACTTGGAATGTGAATTGGAACGAAATCGCCAATAGATAAGACCATTTTACAATTTGGGCCCAAGTTAGAAGCAGAGCCTAAGGTGTAAATTATCGATAGTCCATATCTCGGAAACTAAAAGAGATAATGCAATTTGGCAACCGGCAATGTAATTAGCATGCCGAATATTACTTGGAATGTGAATTGGAACGAAATTGCCAATAGATAAGACCATTTTACAATTTGGGCCCAAGTTAGAAGCAGAGCCTAAGGTGTAAATTATCGATAGTCCATATCTCGGAAACTATAAGAGATAATGCAGTTTCGCAACCGGCAGTGTAATTAGCATGCCGAATATTACTTGGAATGTGAATTGGGACGAAATCGCCAATAGATAAGACCATTTTACAATTTGGGCCCAAGTTAGAAGCAGAGCCTAAAGTGTAAATTATCGATAGTCCATATCTCGGAAACTATAAGAGATAATGCAAATTGGCAACCGGCAATGTAATTAGCATGCCGAATATTACTTGGAATGTGAATTGGAACGAAATCGCCAATAGATAAGACCATTTTACAATTTGGGCCCAAGTTAGAAGCAGAGCCTAAGGTGTAAATTATCGATAGTCCATATCTCGGAAACTATAAGAGATAATGCAATTTGGCAACCGGCAATGTAATTAGTATGCCGAATACCACTTGGAATGTGAATTGGAACGAAATCGCCAATAGATAAGACCATTTTACAATTTGGGCCCAAGTTAGAAGCAGAGCCTAAGGTGTAAATTATCGATAGTCCATATCTCGGAAACTATAAGAGATAATTCAATTTGGCAACCGGCAATGTAATTAGCATGCCGAATATTACTTGGAATGTGAATTGGAACGAAATCGCCAATAGATAAGACCATTTTACAACTTGGGCCCAAGTTAGAAGCAGAGCCTAAGGTGTAAATTATCGATAGTCCATATCTCGGAAACTATAAGAGATAATGCAATTTGGCAACCGGCAATGTAATTAGCATGCCGAATATTACTTGGAATGTGAATTGGAACGAAATCGCCAATAGATAAGACGATTTTACAATTTGGGCCCAAGTTAGAAGCAGAGCCTAAGGTGTAAATTATCGATAGTCCATATCTCGGAAACTAAAAGAGATAATGCAATTTGGCAACCGGCAATGTAATTAGCATGCCGAATATTACTTGGAATGTGAATTGGAACGAAATCGCCAATAGATAAGACCATTTTACAATTTGGGCCCAAGTTAGAAGCAGAGCCTAAGGTGTAAATTATCGATAGTCCATATCTCGGAAACTATAAGAGATAATGCAGTTTCGCAACCGGCAATGTAATTAGCATGCCGAATATTACTTGGAATGTGAATTGGAATGAAATCGCCAATAGATAAGACCATTTTACAATTTGGGCCCAAGTTAGAAGCAGAGCCTAAGGTGTAAATTATCCATAGTCCATATCTCGGAAACTATAAGAGATAATGCAATTTGGCAACTGGCAATGTAATTAGCATGCCGAATATTACTTGGAATGTGAATTGGGACGAAATCGCCAATAGATAAGACCATTTTACAATTTGGGCCCAAGTTAGAAGCAGAGCCTAAGGTGTAAATTATCGATAGTCCATATCTCGGAAACTATAAGAGATAATGCAATTTGGCAACCGGCAATGTAATTAGCATGCCGAATACTACTTGGAATGTGAATTGGAACGAAATCGCCAATAGATAAGACCATTTTACAGTTTGGGCCCAAGTTAGAAGCAGAGCCTAAGGTTAAAAATAATCGATAGTCCATATCTCGGAAACTATAAGAGATAATGCAATTTGGGAACCGGCAATGTAATTAGCATGCCGAATATTACTTGGAGTGTGAATTGGAACGAAATCGCCAATAGATAAGACCATTTTACAATTTGGGCCCAAGTTAGAAGCAGAGCCTAAGGTGTAAATTATCGATAGTCCATATCTCGGAAACTATAAGAGATAATGCAACTTGGCCACCGGCAATGTAATTAGCATGCCGAATATTACTTGGAATGTGAATTGGAACGAAATCGCCAATAGATAAGACCATTTTACAATTTGGGCACAAGTTAGAAGCAGAGCCTAAGGTGTAAATTATCGATAGTCCATATCTCGGAAACTATAAGAGATAATGCAATTTGGCAACCGGCAATGTAATTAGCATGCCGAATATTACTTGGAATGTGAATTGGAACGAAATCGCCAATAGATAAGACCATTTTAAAATTTGGGCCCAAGTTAGAAGCAGAGCCTAAGGTGTAAATTATCGATAGTCCATATCTCGGAAACTATAAGAGATAATGCAATTTGGCAACCGGCAATGTAATTAGCATGCCGAATATTACTTGGAATGTGAATTGGAACGAAATCGCCAATAGATAAGACCATTTTACAATTTGGGCCCAAGTTAGAAGCAGAGCCTAAGGTGTAAATTATCGATAGTCCATATCTCGGAAACTATAAGAGATAATGCAATTTGGCAACCGGCAATGTAATTAGCATGCCGAATATTACTTGGAATGTGAATTGGAACGAAATCGCCAATAGATAAGGCCATTTTACAATTTGGGCCCAAGTTAGAAGCAGAGCCTAAGGTGTAAATTATCGATAGTCCATATCTCAGAAACTATAAGAGATAACGCAATTTGGCAACCGGCAATGTAATTAGCATGCCGAATATTACTTGGAATGTGAATTGGAACGAAATCGCCAATAGATAAGACCATTTTACAATTTGGGCCCAAGTTAGAAGCAGAGCCTAAGGTGTAAATTATCGATAGTCCATATCTCGGAAACTAAAAGAGATAATGCAATTTGGCAACCGGCAATGTAATTAGCATGCCGAATATTACTTGGAATGTGAATTGGAACGAAATTGCCAATAGATAAGACCATTTTACAATTTGGGCCCAAGTTAGAAGCAGAGCCTAAGGTGTAAATTATCGATAGTCCATATCTCGGAAACTATAAGAGATAATGCAGTTTCGCAACAGGCAATGTAATTAGCATGCCGAATATTACTTGGAATGTGAATTGGGACGAAATCGCCAATAGATAAGACCATTTTACAATTTGGGCCCAAGTTAGAAGCAGAGCCTAAGGTGTAAAATATCGATAGTCCATATCTCGGAAACTATAAGAGATGATGCAATTTGGCAACCGGCAATGTAATTAGCATGCCGAATATTACTTGGAATGTGAATTGGAACGAAATCGCCAATAGATAAGACCATTTTACAATTTGGGCCCAAGTTAGAAGCAGAGCCTAAGGTGTAAATTATCGATAGTCCATATCTCGGAAACTATAAGAGATAATGCAATTTGGCAACCGGCAATGTAATTAGCATGCCGAATACCACTTGGAATGTGAATTGGAACGAAATCGCCAATAGATAAGACCATTTTACAATTTGGGCCCAAGTTAGAAGCAGAGCCTAAGGTGTAAATTATCGATAGTCCATATCTCGGAAACTATAAGAGATAATGCAATTTGGCAACCGGCAATGTAATTAGCATGCCGAATATTACTTGGAATGTGAATTGGAACGAAATCGCCAATAGATAAGGCCATTTTACAATTTGGGCCCAAGTTAGAAGCAGAGCCTAAGGTGTAAATTATCGATAATCCATATCTCGGAAACTATAAGAGATAATGCAATTTGGCAACCGGCAATGTAATTAGCATGCCGAATATTACTTGGAATGTGAATTGGAACGAAATCGCCAATAGATAAGACCATTTTACAATTTGGGCCCAAGTTAGAAGCAGAGCCTAAGGTGTAAATTATCGATAGTCCATATCTCGGAAACTAAAAGAGATAATGCAATTTGGCAACCGGCAATGTAATTAGCATGCCGAATATTACTTGGAATGTGAATTGGAACGAAATTGCCAATAGATAAGACCATTTTACAATTTGGGCCCAAGTTAGAAGCAGAGCCTAAGGTGTAAATTATCGATAGTCCATATCTCGGAAACTATAAGAGATAATGCAGTTTCGCAACCGGCAATGTAATTAGCATGCCGAATATTACTTGGAATGTGAATTGGGACGAAATTGCCAATAGATAAGACCATTTTACAATTTGGGCCCAAGTTAGAAGCAGAGCCTAAGGTGTAAATTATCGATAGTCCATATCTCGGAAACTATAAGAGATAATGCAATTTGGCAACCGGCAATGTAATTAGCATGCCGAATATTACTTGGAATGTGAATTGGAACGAAATCGCCAATAGATAAGACAATTTTACAATTTGGGCCCAAGTTAGAAGCAGAGCCTAAGGTGTAAATTATCGATAGTCCATATCTCGGAAACTATAAGAGAAAATTCAATTTGGCAACCGGCAATGTAATTAGCATGCCGAATATTACTTGGAAAGTGAATTGGAACGAAATCGCCAATAGATAAGACGATTTTACAATTTGGACCCAAGTTAGAAGCAGAGCCTAAGGTGTAAATTATCGATAGTCCATATCTCGGAAACTAAAAGAGATAATGCAATTTGGCAACCGGCAAAGTAATTAGCATGCCGAATATTACTTGGAATGTGAATTGGAACGAAATCGCCAATAGATAAGACCATTTTACAATTTGGGCCCAAGTTAGAAGCAGAGCCTAAGGTGTAAATTATCGATAGTCCATATCTCGGAAACTATAAGAGATAATGCAATTTGGCAACCGGCAATGTAATTAGCATGCCGAATATTACTTGGAATGTGAATTGGAACGAATTCGCCAATAGATAAGACCATTTTACAATTTGGGCCCAAGTTAGAAGCAGAGCCTAAGGTGTAAATTATCGATAGTCCATATCTCGGAAACTATAAGAGATAATGCAATTTGGCAACCGGCAATGTAATTAGCATGCCGAATATTACTTGGAATGTGAATTGGAACGAATTCGCCAATAGATAAGACCATTTTACAATTTGGGCCCAAGTTAGAAGCAGAGCCTAAGGTGTAAATTATCGATAGTCCATATCTCGGAAACTATAAGAGATAATGCAATTTGGCAACCGGCAATGTAATTAGCATGCCGAATATTACTTGGAATGTGAATTGGAATGAAATCGCCAATAGATAAGACTATTTTACAATTTGTGCCCAAGTTAGAAGCAGAGCCTAAGGTGTAATTATCCATAGTCCATATCTCGGGAACTATAAGAGATAATGCAATTTGGCAACTGGCAATGTAATTAGCATGCCGAATATTACTTGGAATGTGAATTGGGACGAAATCGCCAATAGATAAGACCATTTTACAATTTGGGCCCAAGTTAGAAGCAGAGCCTAAGGTGTAAATTATCGATAGTCCATATCTCGGAAACTATAAGAGATAATGCAATTTGGCAACCGGCAATGTAATTAGCATGCCGAATATTACTTGGAATGTGAATTGGAACGAAATCGCCAATAGATAAGACTATTTTACAATTTGGGCCCAAGTTAGAAGCAGAGCCTAAGGTGTAAATTATCGATAGTCCATATCTCGGAAACTATAAGAGATAATGCAATTTGGCAACCGGCAATGTAATTAGCATGCCGAATATTACTTGGAATGTGAATTGGAACGAAATCGCCAATAGATAAGGCCATTTTACAATTTGGGCCCAAGTTAGAAGCAGAGCCTAAGGTGTAAATTATCGATAGTCCATATCTCGGAAACTATAAGAGATAATGCAATTTGGCAACCGGCAATGTAATTAGCATGCCGAATATTACTTGGAATGTGAATTGGAACGAAATCGCCAATAGATAAGACCATTTTACAATTTGGGCCCAAGTTAGAAGCAGAGCCTAAGGTGTAAATTATCGATAGTCCATATCTCGGAAACTAAAAGAGATAATGCAATTTGGCAACCGGCAATGTAATTAGCATGCCGAATATTACTTGGAATGTGAATTGGAACGAAATTGCCAATAGATAAGGCCATTTTACAATTTGGGCCCAAGTTAGAAGCAGAGCCTAAGGTGTAAATTATCGATAGTCCATATCTCGGAAACTATAAGAGATAATGCAGTTTCGCAACCGGCAGTGTAATTAGCATGCCGAATATTACTTGGAATGTGAATTGGGACGAAATCGCCAATAGATAAGACCATTTTACAATTTGGGCCCAAGTTAGAAGCAGAGCCTAAGGTGTAAATTATCGATAGTCCATATCTCGGAAACTATAAGAGATAATGCAAATTGGCAACCGGCAATGTAATTAGCATGCCGAATATTACTTGGAATGTGAATTGGAACGAAATCGCCAATAGATAAGACCATTTTACAATTTGGGCCCAAGTTAGAAGCAGAGCCTAAGGTGTAAATTATCGATAGTCCATATCTCGGAAACTATAAGAGATAATGCAATTTGGCAACCGGCAATGTAATTAGCATGCCGAATACCACTTGGAATGTGAATTGGAACGAAATCGCCAATAGATAAGACCATTTTACAATTTGGGCCCAAGTTAGAAGCAGAGCCTAAGGTGTAAATTATCGATAGTCCATATCTCGGAAACTATAAGAGATAATTCAATTTGGCAACCGGCAATGTAATTAGCATGCCGAATATTACTTGGAATGTGAATTGGAACGAAATCGCCAATAAATAAGACCATTTTACAATTTGGGCCCAAGTTAGAAGCAGAGCCTAAGGTGTAAATTATCGATAGTCCATATCTCGGAAACTATAAGAGATAATGCAATTTGGCAACCGGCAATGTAATTAGCATGCCGAATACTACTTGGAATGTGAATTGGAACGAAATCGCCAATAGATAAGACCATTTTACAGTTTGGGCCCAAGTTAGAAGCAGAGCCTAAGGTGTAAATTATCGATAGTCCATATCTCGGAAACTATAAGAGATAATGCAGTTTCGCAACCGGCAGTGTAATTAGCATGCCGAATATTACTTGGAATGTGAATTGGGACGAAATCGCCAATAGATAAGACCATTTTACAATTTGGGCCCAAGTTAGAAGCAGAGCCTAAGGTGTAAATTATCGATAGTCCATATCTCGGAAACTATAAGAGATAATGCAAATTGGCAACCGGCAATGTAATTAGCATGCCGAATATTACTTGGAATGTGAATTGGAACGATATCGCCAATAGATAAGACCATTTTACAATTTGGGCCCAAGTTAGAAGCAGAGCCTAAGGTGTAAATTATCGATAGTCCATATCTCGGAAACTATAAGAGATAATGCAATTTGGCAACCGGCAATGTAATTAGCATGCCGAATACCACTTGGAATGTGAATTGGAACGAAATCGCCAATAGATAAGACCATTTTACAATTTGGGCCCAAGTTAGAAGCAGAGCCTAAGGTGTAAATTATCGATAGTCCATATCTCGGAAACTATAAGAGATAATTCAATTTGGCAACCGGCAATGTAATTAGCATGCCGAATATTACTTGGAATGTGAATTGGAACGAAATCGCCAATAGATAAGACCATTTTACAATTTGGGCCCAAGTTAGAAGCAGAGCCTAAGGTGTAAATTATCGATAGTCCATATCTCGGAAACTATAAGAGATAATGCAATTTGGCAACCGGCAATGTAATTAGCATGCCGAATACTACTTGGAATGTGAATTGGAACGAAATCGCCAATAGATAAGACCATTTTACAGTTTGGGCCCAAGTTAGAAGCAGAGCCTAAGGTTAAAAATAATCGATAGTCCATATCTCGGAAACTATAAGAGATAATGCAATTTGGGAACCGGCAATGTAATTAGCATGCCGAATATTACTTGGAATGTGAATTGGGACGAAATCGCCAATAGATAAGACCATTTTACAATTTGGGCCCAAGTTAGAAGCAGAGCCTAAGGTGTAAATTATCGATAGTCCATATCTCGGAAACTATAAGAGATAATGCAATTTGGCAAACGGCAATGTAATTAGCATGCCCAATATTACTTGGTATGTGAATTGGGACGAAATCGCCAATAGATAAGACCATTTTACAATTTGGGCCCAAGTTAGAAGCAGAGCCTAAGGTGTAAATTATCGATAGTCCATATCTCGGAAACTATAAGAGATAATGCAATTTGGCAACCGGCAATGTAATTAGCATGCCGAATACTACTTGGAATGTGAATTGGAACGAAATCGCCAATAGATAAGACCATTTTACAGTTTGGGCCCAAGTTAGAAGCAGAGCCTAAGGTTAAAAATAATCGATAGTCCATATCTCGGAAACTATAAGAGATAATGCAATTTGGCAACCGGCAATGTAATTAGCATGCCCAATATTACTTGGTATGTGAATTGGGACGAAATCGCCAATAGATAAGACCATTTTACAATTTGGGCCCAAGTTAGAAGCAGAGCCTAAGGTGTAAATTATCGATAGTCCATATCTCGGAAACTATAAGAGATAATGCAATTTGGCAAACGGCAATGTAATTAGCATGCCCAATATTACTTGGTATGTGAATTGGGACGAAATCGCCAATAGATAAGACCATTTTACAATTTGGGCCCAAGTTAGAAGCAGAGCCTAAGGTGTAAATTATCGATAGTCCATATCTCGGAAACTATAAGAGATAATGCAATTTGGCAACCGGCAATGTAATTAGCATGCCGAATACTACTTGGAATGTGAATTGGAACGAAATCGCCAATAGATAAGACCATTTTACAGTTTGGGCCCAAGTTAGAAGCAGAGCCTAAGGTTAAAAATAATCGATAGTCCATATCTCGGAAACTATAAGAGATAATGCAATTTGGCAACCGGCAATGTAATTAGCATGCCGAATATTACTTGGAATGTGAATTGGGACGAAATCGCCAATAGATAAGACCATTTTACAATTTGGGCCCAAGTTAGAAGCAGAGCCTAAGGTGTAAATAATCGATAGTCCATATCTCGGAAACTATAAGAGATAATGCAATTTGGCAACCGGCAATGTAATTAGCATGCCGAATACTACTTGGAATGTGAATTGGAACGAAATCGCCAATAGATAAGACCATTTTACAATTTGGGCCCAAGTTAGAAGCAGAGCCTAAGGTGTAAATTATCGATAGTCCATATCTCGGGAACTATAAGAGATAATGCAATTTGGCAACTGGCAATGTAATTAGCATGCCGAATATTACTTGGAATGTGAATTGGGACGAAATCGCAAATAGATAAGACTATTTTACAATTTGTGCCCAAGTTAGAAGCAGAGCCTAAGGTGTAAATTATCCATAGTCCATATCTCGGGAACTATAAGAGATAATGCAATTTGGCAACTGGCAATGTAATTAGCATGCCGAATATTACTTGGAATGTGAATTGGGACGAAATCGCCAATAGATAAGACCATTTTACAATTTGGGCCCAAGTTAGAAGCAGAGCCTAAGGTGTAAATTATCGATAGTCCATATCTCGGAAACTATAAGAGATAATGCAATTTGGCAACCGGCAATGTAATTAGCATGCCGAATATTACTTGGAATGTGAATTGGAACGAAATCGCCAATAGATAAGACCATTTTACAATTTGGGCCCAAGTTAGAAGCAGAGCCTAAGGTGTAAATTATCGATAGTCCATATCTCGGAAACTATAAGAGATAATGCAATTTGGCAACCGGCAATGTAATTAGCATGCCGAATATTACTTGGAATGTGAATTGGAATGAAATCGCCAATAGATAAGACCATTTTACAATTTGGGCCCAAGTTAGAAGCAGAGCCTAAGGTGTAAATTATCCATAGTCCATATCTCGGAAACTATAAGAGATAATGAAATTTGGCAACTGGCAATATAATTAGCATGCCGAATATTACTTGGAATGTGAATTGGGACGAAATCGCCAATAGATAAGGCCATTTTACAATTTGGGCCCAAGTTAGAAGCAGAGCCTAAGGTGTAAATTATCGATAGTCCATATCTCGGAAATTATAAGAGATAATGCAATTTGGCAACCGGCAATGTAATTAGCATGCCGAATACTACTTGGAATGTGAATTGGAACGAAATCGCCAATAGATAAGACCATTTTACAGTTTGGGCCCAAGTTAGAAGCAGAGCCTAAGGTTAAAAATAATCGATAGTCCATATCTCGGAAACTATAGGAGATAATGCAATTTGGGAACCGGCAATGTAATTAGCATGCCGAATATTACTTGGAATGTGAATTGGAACGAAATCGCCAATAGATAAGACCATTTTACAATTTGGGCCCAAGTTAGAAGCAGAGCCTAAGGTGTAAATTATCGATAGTCCATATCTCGGAAACTATAAGAGATAATGCAACTTGGCCACCGGCAATGTAATTAGCATGCCGAATATTACTTGGAATGTGAATTGGAACGAAATCGCCAATAGATAAGACCATTTTACAATTTGGGCACAAGTTAGAAGCAGAGCCTAAGGTGTAAATTATCGATAGTCCATATCTCGGAAACTATAAGAGATAATGCAATTTGGCAACCGGCAATGTAATTAGCATGCCGAATATTACTTGGAATGTGAATTGGAACGAAATCGCCAATAGATAAGGCCATTTTAAAATTTGGGCCCAAGTTAGAAGCAGAGCCTAAGGTGTAAATTATCCATAGTTCATATCTCGGAAACTATAAGAGATAATGCAATTTGGCAACCGGCAATGTAATTAGCATGCCGAATATTACTTGGAATGTGAATTGGAACGAAATCGCCAATAGATAAGACCATTTTACAATTTGGGCCCAAGTTAGAAGCAGAGCCTAAGGTGTAAATTATCGATAGTCCATATCTCGGAAACTATAAGAGATAATGCAATTTGGCAACCGGCAATGTAATTAGCATGCCGAATATTACTTGGAATGTGAATTGGAACGAAATCGCCAATAGATAAGACCATTTTACAATTTGGGCCCAAGTTAGAAGCAGAGCCTAAGGTGTAAATTATCGATAGTCCATATCTCGGAAACTATAAGAGATAATGCAATTTGGCAACCGGCAATGTAATTAGCATGCCGAATATTACTTGGAATGTGAATTGGAACGAAATCGCCAATAGATAAGACCATTTTACAATTTGGGCCCAAGTTAGAAGCAGAGCCTAAGGTGTAAATTATCGATAGTCCATATCTCGGAAACTATAAGAGATAATGCAATTTGGCAACCGGCAATGTAATTAGCATGCCGAATATTACTTGGAATGTGAATTGGAACGAAATCGCCAATAGATAAGACCATTTTACAATTTGGGCCCAAGTTAGAAGCAGAGCCTAAGGTGTAAATTATCGATAGTCCATATCTCGGAAACTAAAAGAGATAATGCAATTTGGCAACCGGCAATGTAATTAGCATGCCGAATATTACTTGGAATGTGAATTGGAACGAAATTGCCAATAGATAAGACCATTTTACAATTTGGGCCCAAGTTAGAAGCAGAGCCTAAGGTGTAAATTATCGATAGTCCATATCTCGGAAACTATAAGAGATAATGCAGTTTCGCAACCGGCTGTGTAATTAGCATGCCGAATATTACTTGGAATGTGAATTGGGACGAAATCGCCAATAGATAAGACCATTTTACAATTTGGGCCCAAGTTAGAAGCAGAGCCTAAGGTGTAAATTATCGATAGTCCATATCTCGGAAACTATAAGAGATAATGCAAATTGGCAACCGGCAATGTAATTAGCATGCCGAATATTACTTGGAATGTGAATTGGAACGAAATCGCCAATAGATAAGACCATTTTACAATTTGGGCCCAAGTTAGAAGCAGAGCCTAAGGTGTAAATTATCGATAGTCCATATCTCGGAAACTATAAGAGATAATGCAATTTGGCAACCGGCAATGTAATTAGTATGCCGAATACCACTTGGAATGTGAATTGGAACGAAATCGCCAATAGATAAGACCATTTTACAATTTGGGCCCAAGTTAGAAGCAGAGCCTAAGGTGTAAATTATCGATAGTCCATATCTCGGAAACTATAAGAGATAATTCAATTTGGCAACCGGCAATGTAATTAGCATGCCGAATATTACTTGGAATGTGAATTGGAACGAAATCGCCAATAGATAAGACCATTTTACAACTTGGGCCCAAGTTAGAAGCAGAGCCTAAGGTGTAAATTATCGATAGTCCATATCTCGGAAACTATAAGAGATAATGCAATTTGGCAACCGGCAATGTAATTAGCATGCCGAATATTACTTGGAATGTGAATTGGAACGAAATCGCCAATAGATAAGACGATTTTACAATTTGGGCCCAAGTTAGAAGCAGAGCCTAAGGTGTAAATTATCGATAGTCCATATCTCGGAAACTAAAAGAGATAATGCAATTTGGCAACCGGCAATGTAATTAGCATGCCGAATATTACTTGGAATGTGAATTGGAACGAAATCGCCAATAGATAAGACCATTTTACAATTTGGGCCCAAGTTAGAAGCAGAGCCTAAGGTGTAAATTATCGATAGTCCATATCTCGGAAACTATAAGAGATAATGCAGTTTCGCAACCGGCAATGTAATTAGCATGCCGAATATTACTTGGAATGTGAATTGGAATGAAATCGCCAATAGATAAGACCATTTTACAATTTGGGCCCAAGTTAGAAGCAGAGCCTAAGGTGTAAATTATCCATAGTCCATATCTCGGAAACTATAAGAGATAATGCAATTTGGCAACTGGCAATGTAATTAGCATGCCGAATATTACTTGGAATGTGAATTGGGACGAAATCGCCAATAGATAAGACCATTTTACAATTTGGGCCCAAGTTAGAAGCAGAGCCTAAGGTGTAAATTATCGATAGTCCATATCTCGGAAACTATAAGAGATAATGCAATTTGGCAACCGGCAATGTAATTAGCATGCCGAATACTACTTGGAATGTGAATTGGAACGAAATCGCCAATAGATAAGACCATTTTACAGTTTGGGCCCAAGTTAGAAGCAGAGCCTAAGGTTAAAAATAATCGATAGTCCATATCTCGGAAACTATAAGAGATAATGCAATTTGGGAACCGGCAATGTAATTAGCATGCCGAATATTACTTGGAATGTGAATTGGAATGAAATCGCCAATAGATAAGACTATTTTACAATTTGTGCCCAAGTTAGAAGCAGAGCCTAAGGTGTAAATTATCCATAGTCCATATCTCGGAAACTATAAGAGATAATGCAATTTGGCAACCGGCAATGTAATTAGCATGCCGAATATTACTTGGAATGTGAATTGGAACGAAATCGCCAATAGATAAGACCATTTTAAAATTTGGGCCCAAGTTAGAAGCAGAGCCTAAGGTGTAAATTATCGATAGTCCATATCTCGGAAACTATAAGAGATAATGCAATTTGGCAACCGGCAATGTAATTAGCATGCCGAATATTACTTGGAATGTGAATTGGAATGAAATCGCCAATAGATAAGACTATTTTACAATTTGTGCCCAAGTTAGAAGCAGAGCCTAAGGTGTAAATTATCCATAGTCCATATCTCGGGAACTATAAGAGATAATGCAATTTGGCAACTGGCAATGTAATTAGCATGCCGAATATTACTTGGAATGTGAATTGGAACGAATTCGCCAATAGATAAGACCATTTTACAATTTGGGCCCAAGTTAGAAGCAGAGCCTAAGGTGTAAATTATCGATAGTCCATATCTCGGAAACTATAAGAGATAATGCAATTTGGCAACCGGCAATGTAATTAGCATGCCGAATATTACTTGGAATGTGAATTGGAACGAAATCGCCAATAGATAAGACGATTTTACAATTTGGGCCCAAGTTAGAAGCAGAGCCTAAGGTGTAAATTACCGATAGTCCATATCTCGGAAACTATAAGAGATAATGCAATTTGGCAACCGGCAATGTAATTAGCATGCCGAATATTACTTGGAATGTGAATTGGAACGAAATCGCCAATAGATAAGACCATTTTACAATTTGGGCCCAAGTTAGAAGCAGAGCCTAAGGTGTAAATTATCGATAGTCCATATCTCGGAAACTATAAGAGATAATGCAATTTGGCAACCGGCAATGTAATTAGCATGCCGAATATTACTTGGAATGTGAATTGGAATGAAATCGCCAATAGATAAGACTATTTTACAATTTGTGCCCAAGTTAGAAGCAGAGCCTAAGGTGTAATTATCCATAGTCCATATCTCGGGAACTATAAGAGGTAATGCAATTTGGCAACTGGCAATGTAATTAGCATGCCGAATATTACTTGGAATGTGAATTGGGACGAAATCGCCAATAGATAAGACCATTTTACAATTTGGGCCCAAGTTAGAAGCAGAGCCTAAGGTGTAAATTATCGATAGACCATATCTCGGAAACTATAAGAGATAATGCAATTTGGCAACCGGCAATGTAATTATCATGCCGAATACTACTTGGAATGTGAATTGGAACGAAATCGCCAATAGATAAGACCATTTTACAGTTTGGGCCCAAGTTAGAAGCAGAGCCTAAGGTTAAAAATAATCGATAGTCCATATCTCGGAAACTATAAGAGATAATGCAATTTGGCAAACGGCAATGTAATTAGCATGCCGAATATTACTTGGAATGTGAATTGGAACGAAATCGCCAATAGATAAGACCATTTTACAATTTGGGCCCAAGTTAGAAGCAGAGCCTAAGGTGTAAATTATCGATAGTCCATATCTCGGAAACTATAAGAGATAATGCAATTTGGCAACCGGCAATGTAATTAGCATGCCGAATATTACTTGGAATGTGAATTGGAATGAAATCGCCAATAGATAAGACCATTTTACAGTTTGGGCCCAAGTTAGAAGCAGAGCCTAAGGTTAAAAATAATCGATAGTCCATATCTCGGAAACTATAAGAGATAATGCAATTTGGCAACCGGCAATGTAATTAGCATGCCGAATATTACTTGGAATGTGAATTGGAATGAAATCGCCAATAGATAAGACCATTTTACAATTTGGGCCCAAGTTAGAAGCAGAGCCTAAGGTGTAAATTATCGATAGTCCATATCTCGGAAACTATAAGAGATAATGCAATTTGGCAACCGGCAATGTAATTAGCATGCCGAATATTACTTGGAATGTGAATTGGAACGAAATCGCCAATAGATAAGACGATTTTACAATTTGGGCCCAAGTTAGAAGCAGAGCCTAAGGTGTAAATTACCGATAGTCCATATCTCGGAAACTATAAGAGATAATGCAATTTGGCAACCGGCAATGTAATTAGCATGCCGAATATTACTTGGAATGTGAATTGGAACGAAATCGCCAATAGATAAGACCATTTTACAATTTGGGCCCAAGTTAGAAGCAGAGCCTAAGGTGTAAATTATCGATAGTCCATATCTCGGAAACTATAAGAGATAATGCAATTTGGCAACCGGCAATGTAATTAGCATGCCGAATATTACTTGGAATGTGAATTGGAATGAAATCGCCAATAGATAAGACTATTTTACAATTTGTGCCCAAGTTAGAAGCAGAGACTAAGGTGTAAATTATCCATAGTCCATATCTCGGGAACTATAAGAGATAATGCAATTTGGCAACTGGCAATGTAATTAGCATGCCGAATATTACTTGGAATGTGAATTGGGACGAAATCGCCAATAGATAAGACCATTTTACAATTTGGGCCCAAGTTAGAAACAGAGCCTAAGGTGTAAATTATCGATAGTCCATATCTCGGGAACTATAAGAGATAATGCAATTTGGCAACTGGCAATGTAATTAGCATGCCGAATATTACTTGGAATGTGAATTGGGACGAAATCGCCAATAGATAAGACTATTTTACAATTTGTGCCCAAGTTAGAAGCAGAGCCTAAGGTGTAAATTATCCATAGTCCATATCTCGGGAACTATAAGAGAATATGCAATTTGGCAACTGGCAATGTAATTAGCATGCCGAATGTTACTTGGAATGTGAATTGGGACGAAATCGCCAATAGATAAGACCATTTTACAATTTGGGCCCAAGTTAGAAGCAGAGCCTAAGGTGTAAATTATCGATAGTCCATATCTCGGAAACTATAAGAGATAATGCAATTTGGCAACCGGCAATGTAATTAGCATGCCGAATATTACTTGGAATGTGAATTGGAACGAAATCGCCAATAGATAAGACCATTTTACAATTTGGGCCCAAGTTAGAAGCAGAGCCTAAGGTGTAAATTATCGATAGTCCATATCTCGGAAACTATAAGAGATAATGCAATTTGGCAACCGGCAATGTAATTAGCATGCCGAATATTACTTGGAATGTGAATTGGAATGAAATCGCCAATAGATAAGACCATTTTACAATTTGGGCCCAAGTTAGAAGCAGAGCCTAAGGTGTAAATTATCCATAGTCCATATCTCGGAAACTATAAGAGATAATGAAATTTGGCAACTGGCAATATAATTAGCATGCCGAATATTACTTGGAATGTGAATTGGGACGAAATCGCCAATAGATAAGGCCATTTTACAATTTGGGCCCAAGTTAGAAGCAGAGCCTAAGGTGTAAATTATCGATAGTCCATATCTCGGAAATTATAAGAGATAATGCAATTTGGCAACCGGCAATGTAATTAGCATGCCGAATACTACTTGGAATGTGAATTGGAACGAAATCGCCAATAGATAAGACCATTTTACAGTTTGGGCCCAAGTTAGAAGCAGAGCCTAAGGTTAAAAATAATCGATAGTCCATATCTCGGAAACTATAAGAGATAATGCAATTTGGGAACCGGCAATGTAATTAGCATGTCGAATATTACTTGGAATGTGAATTGGAACGAAATCGCCAATAGATAAGACCATTTTACAATTTGGGCCCAAGTTAGAAGCAGAGCCTAAGGTGTAAATTATCGATAGTCCATATCTCGGAAACTATAAGAGATAATGCAACTTGGCCACCGGCAATGTAATTAGCATGCCGAATATTACTTGGAATGTGAATTGGAACGAAATCGCCAATAGATAAGACCATTTTACAATTTGGGCACAAGTTAGAAGCAGAGCCTAAGGTGTAAATTATCGATAGTCCATATCTCGGAAACTATAAGAGATAATGCAATTTGGCAACCGGCAATGTAATTAGCATGCCGAATATTACTTGGAATGTGAATTGGAACGAAATCGCCAATAGATAAGGCCATTTTAAAATTTGGGCCCAAGTTAGAAGCAGAGCCTAAGGTGTAAATTATCCATAGTTCATATCTCGGAAACTATAAGAGATAATGCAATTTGGCAACCGGCAATGTAATTAGCATGCCGAATATTACTTGGAATGTGAATTGGAACGAAATCGCCAATAGATAAGACCATTTTACTATTTGGGCCCAAGTTAGACGCAGAGCCTAAGGTGTAAATTATCGATAGTCCATATCTCGGAAACTATAAGAGATAATGCAATTTGGCAACCGGCAATGTAATTAGCATGCCGAATATTACTTGGAATGTGAATTGGAACGAAATCGCCAATAGATAAGACCATTTTACAATTTGGGCCCAAGTTAGAAGCAGAGCCTAAGGTGTAAATTATCGATAGTCCATATCTCGGAAACTATAAGAGATAATGCAATTTGGCAACCGGCAATGTAATTAGCATGCCGAATATTACTTGGAATGTGAATTGGAACGAAATCGCCAATAGATAAGACCATTTTACAATTTGGGCCCAAGTTAGAAGCAGAGCCTAAGGTGTAAATTATCGATAGTCCATATCTCGGAAACTATAAGAGATAATGCAATTTGGCAACCGGCAATGTAATTAGCATGCCGAATATTACTTGGAATGTGAATTGGAACGAAATCGCCAATAGATAAGGCCATTTTACAATTTGGGCCCAAGTTAGAAGCAGAGCCTAAGGTGTAAATTATCGATAGTCCATATCTCGGAAACTATAAGAGATAATTCAATTTGGCAACCGGCAATGTAATTAGCATGCCGAATATTACTTGGAATGTGATTTGGAACGAAATCGCCAATAGATAAGACCATTTTACAATTTGGGCCCAAGTTAGAAGCAGAGCCTAAGGTGTAAATTATCGATAGTCCATATCTCGGAAACTATAAGAGATAATGCAATTTGGCAACCGGCAATGTAATTAGCATGCCGAATATTACTTGGAATGTGAATTGGAACGAAATCGCCAATAGATAAGACGATTTTACAATTTGGGCCCAAGTTAGAAGCAGAGCCTAAGGTGTAAATTATCGATAGTCCATATCTCGGAAACTAAAAGAGATAATGCAATTTGGCAACCGGCAATGTAATTAGCATGCCGAATATTACTTGGAATGTGAATTGGAACGAAATCGCCAATAGATAAGACCATTTTACAATTTGGGCCCAAGTTAGAAGCAGAGCCTAAGGTGTAAATTATCGATAGTCCATATCTCGGAAACTATAAGAGATAATGCAGTTTCGCAACCGGCAATGTAATTAGCATGCCGAATATTACTTGGAATGTGAATTGGAATGAAATCGCCAATAGATAAGACCATTTTACAATTTGGGCCCAAGTTAGAAGCAGAGCCTAAGGTGTAAATTATCCATAGTCCATATCTCGGAAACTATAAGAGATAATGCAATTTGGCAACTGGCAATGTAATTAGCATGCCGAATATTACTTGGAATGTGAATTGGGACGAAATCGCCAATAGATAAGACCATTTTACAATTTGGGCCCAAGTTAGAAGCAGAGCCTAAGGTGTAAATTATCGATAGTCCATATCTCGGAAACTATAAGAGATAATGCAATTTGGCAACCGGCAATGTAATTAGCATGCCGAATACTACTTGGAATGTGAATTGGAACGAAATCGCCAATAGATAAGACCATTTTACAGTTTGGGCCCAAGTTAGAAGCAGAGCCTAAGGTTAAAAATAATCGATAGTCCATATCTCGGAAACTATAAGAGATAATGCAATTTGGGAACCGGCAATGTAATTAGCATGCCGAATATTACTTGGAGTGTGAATTGGAACGAAATCGCCAATAGATAAGACCATTTTACAATTTGGGCCCAAGTTAGAAGCAGAGCCTAAGGTGTAAATTATCGATAGTCCATATCTCGGAAACTATAAGAGGTAATGCAACTTGGCCACCGGCAATGTAATTAGCATGCCGAATATTACTTGGATTGTGAATTGGAACGAAATCGCCAATAGATAAGACCATTTTACAATTTGGGCACAAGTTAGAAGCAGAGCCTAAGGTGTAAATTATCGATAGTCCATATCTCGGAAACTATAAGAGATAATGCAATTTGGCAACCGGCAATGTAATTAGCATGCCGAATATTACTTGGAATGTGAATTGGAACGAAATCGCCAATAGATAAGACCATTTTAAAATTTGGGCCCAAGTTAGAAGCAGAGCCTAAGGTGTAAATTATCGATAGTCCATATCTCGGAAACTATAAGAGATAATGCAATTTGGCAACCGGCAATGTAATTAGCATGCCGAATATTACTTGGAATGTGAATTGGAACGAAATCGCCAATAGATAAGACCATTTTACAATTTGGGCCCAAGTTAGAAGCAGAGCCTAAGGTGTAAATTATCGATAGTCCATATCTCGGAAACTATAAGAGATAATGCAATTTGGCAACCGGCAATGTAATTAGCATGCCGAATATTACTTGGAATGTGAATTGGAACGAAATCGCCAATAGATAAGGCCATTTTACAATTTGGGCCCAAGTTAGAAGCAGAGCCTAAGGTGTAAATTATCGATAGTCCATATCTCAGAAACTATAAGAGATAACGCAATTTGGCAACCGGCAATGTAATTAGCATGCCGAATATTACTTGGAATGTGAATTGGAACGAAATCGCCAATAGATAAGACCATTTTACAATTTGGGCCCAAGTTAGAAGCAGAGCCTAAGGTGTAAATTATCGATAGTCCATATCTCGGAAACTAAAAGAGATAATGCAATTTGGCAACCGGCAATGTAATTAGCATGCCGAATATTACTTGGAATGTGAATTGGAACGAAATTGCCAATAGATAAGACCATTTTACAATTTGGGCCCAAGTTAGAAGCAGAGCCTAAGGTGTAAATTATCGATAGTCCATATCTCGGAAACTATAAGAGATAATGCAGTTTCGCAACAGGCAATGTAATTAGCATGCCGAATATTACTTGGAATGTGAATTGGGACGAAATCGCCAATAGATAAGACCATTTTACAATTTGGGCCCAAGTTAGAAGCAGAGCCTAAGGTGTAAAATATCGATAGTCCATATCTCGGAAACTATAAGAGATGATGCAATTTGGCAACCGGCAATGTAATTAGCATGCCGAATATTACTTGGAATGTGAATTGGAACGAAATCGCCAATAGATAAGACCATTTTACAATTTGGGCCCAAGTTAGAAGCAGAGCCTAAGGTGTAAATTATCGATAGTCCATATCTCGGAAACTATAAGAGATAATGCAATTTGGCAACCGGCAATGTAATTAGCATGCCGAATACCACTTGGAATGTGAATTGGAACGAAATCGCCAATAGATAAGACCATTTTACAATTTGGGCCCAAGTTAGAAGCAGAGCCTAAGGTGTAAATTATCGATAGTCCATATCTCGGAAACTATAAGAGATAATGCAATTTGGCAACCGGCAATGTAATTAGCATGCCGAATATTACTTGGAATGTGAATTGGAACGAAATCGCCAATAGATAAGGCCATTTTACAATTTGGGCCCAAGTTAGAAGCAGAGCCTAAGGTGTAAATTATCGATAATCCATATCTCGGAAACTATAAGAGATAATGCAATTTGGCAACCGGCAATGTAATTAGCATGCCGAATATTACTTGGAATGTGAATTGGAACGAAATCGCCAATAGATAAGACCATTTTACAATTTGGGCCCAAGTTAGAAGCAGAGCCTAAGGTGTAAATTATCGATAGTCCATATCTCGGAAACTAAAAGAGATAATGCAATTTGGCAACCGGCAATGTAATTAGCATGCCGAATATTACTTGGAATGTGAATTGGAACGAAATTGCCAATAGATAAGACCATTTTACAATTTGGGCCCAAGTTAGAAGCAGAGCCTAAGGTGTAAATTATCGATAGTCCATATCTCGGAAACTATAAGAGATAATGCAGTTTCGCAACCGGCAATGTAATTAGCATGCCGAATATTACTTGGAATGTGAATTGGGACGAAATTGCCAATAGATAAGACCATTTTACAATTTGGGCCCAAGTTAGAAGCAGAGCCTAAGGTGTAAATTATCGATAGTCCATATCTCGGAAACTATAAGAGATAATGCAATTTGGCAACCGGCAATGTAATTAGCATGCCGAATATTACTTGGAATGTGAATTGGAACGAAATCGCCAATAGATAAGACCATTTTACAATTTGGGCCCAAGTTAGAAGCAGAGCCTAAGGTGTAAATTATCGATAGTCCATATCTCGGAAACTATAAGAGAAAATTCAATTTGGCAACCGGCAATGTAATTAGCATGCCGAATATTACTTGGAAAGTGAATTGGAACGAAATCGCCAATAGATAAGACGATTTTACAATTTGGGCCCAAGTTAGAAGCAGAGCCTAAGGTGTAAATTATCGATAGTCCATATCTCGGAAACTAAAAGAGATAATGCAATTTGGCAACCGGCAAAGTAATTAGCATGCCGAATATTACTTGGAATGTGAATTGGAACGAAATCGCCAATAGATAAGACCATTTTACAATTTGGGCCCAAGTTAGAAGCAGAGCCTAAGGTGTAAATTATCGATAGTCCATATCTCGGAAACTATAAGAGATAATGCAATTTGGCAACCGGCAATGTAATTAGCATGCCGAATATTACTTGGAATGTGAATTGGAACGAATTCGCCAATAGATAAGACCATTTTACAATTTGGGCCCAAGTTAGAAGCAGAGCCTAAGGTGTAAATTATCGATAGTCCATATCTCGGAAACTATAAGAGATAATGCAATTTGGCAACCGGCAATGTAATTAGCATGCCGAATATTACTTGGAATGTGAATTGGAATGAAATCGCCAATAGATAAGACTATTTTACAATTTGTGCCCAAGTTAGAAGCAGAGCCTAAGGTGTAATTATCCATAGTCCATATCTCGGGAACTATAAGAGATAATGCAATTTGGCAACTGGCAATGTAATTAGCATGCCGAATATTACTTGGAATGTGAATTGGGACGAAATCGCCAATAGATAAGACCATTTTACAATTTGGGCCCAAGTTAGAAGCAGAGCCTAAGGTGTAAATTATCGATAGTCCATATCTCGGAAACTATAAGAGATAATGCAATTTGGCAACCGGCAATGTAATTATCATGCCGAATACTACTTGGAATGTGAATTGGAACGAAATCGCCAATAGATAAGACCATTTTACAGTTTGGGCCCAAGTTAGAAGCAGAGCCTAAGGTTAAAAATAATCGATAGTCCATATCTCGGAAACTATAAGAGATAATGCAATTTGGCAACCGGCAATGTAATTAGCATGCCGAATATTACTTGGAAAGTGAATTGGAACGAAATCGCCAATAGATAAGACGATTTTACAATTTGGGCCCAAGTTAGAAGCAGAGCCTAAGGTGTAAATTATCGATAGTCCATATCTCGGAAACTATAAGAGATAATGCAATTTGGCAACCGGCAATGTAATTAGCATGCCGAATATTACTTGGAATGTGAATTGGAACGAAATCGCCAATAGATAAGACCATTTTACAATTTGGGCCCAAGTTAGAAGCAGAGCCTAAGGTGTAAATTATCGATAGTCCATATCTCGGAAACTATAAGAGATAATGCAATTTGGCAACCGGCAATGTAATTAGCATGCCGAATATTACTTGGAATGTGAATTGGAATGAAATCGCCAATAGATAAGACTATTTTACAATTTGTGCCCAAGTTAGAAGCAGAGCCTAAGGTGTAATTATCCATAGTCCATATCTCGGGAACTATAAGAGATAATGCAATTTGGCAACTGGCAATGTAATTAGCATGCCGAATATTACTTGGAATGTGAATTGGGACGAAATCGCCAATAGATAAGACCATTTTACAATTTGGGCCCAAGTTAGAAGCAGAGCCTAAGGTGTAAATTATCGATAGACCATATCTCGGAAACTATAAGAGATAATGCAATTTGGCAATCGGCAATGTAATTATCATGCCGAATACTACTTGGAATGTGAATTGGAACGAAATCGCCAATAGATAAGACCATTTTACAGTTTGGGCCCAAGTTAGAAGCAGAGCCTAAGGTTAAAAATAATCGATAGTCCATATCTCGGAAACTATAAGAGATAATGCAATTTGGCAACCGGCAATGTAATTAGCATGCCGAATATTACTTGGAATGTGAATTGGAACGAAATCGCCAATAGATAAGACCATTTTACAATTTGGGCCCAAGTTAGAAGCAGAGCCTAAGGTGTAAATTATCGATAGTCCATATCTCGGAAACTATAAGAGATAATGCAATTTGGCAACCGGCAATGTAATTAGCATACCGAATATTACTTGGAATGTGAATTGGAATGAAATCGCCAATAGATAAGACCATTTTACAATTTGGGCCCAAGTTAGAAGCAGAGCCTAAGGTGTAAATTATCGATAGTCCATATCTCGGAAACTATAAGAGATAATGCAATTTGGCAACCGGCAATGTAATTAGCATGCCGAATATTACTTGGTATGTGAATTGGAACGAAATCGCCAATAGATAAGACGATTTTACAATTTGGGCCCAAGTTAGAAGCAGAACCTAAGGTGTAAATTACCGATAGTCCATATCTCGGAAACTATAAGAGATAATGCAATTTGGCAACCGGCAATGTAATTAGCATGCCGAATATTACTTGGAATGTGAATTGGAACGAAATCGCCAATAGATAAGACCATTTTACAATTTGGGCCCAAGTTAGAAGCAGAGCCTAAGGTGTAAATTATCGATAGTCCATATCTCGGAAACTATAAGAGATAATGCAATTTGGCAACCGGCAATGTAATTAGCATGCCGAATATTACTTGGAATGTGAATTGGAATGAAATCGCCAATAGATAAGACTATTTTACAATTTGTGCCCAAGTTAGAAGCAGAGCCTAAGGTGTAAATTATCCATAGTCCATATCTCGGGAACTATAAGAGATAATGCAATTTGGCAACGGCAATGTAATTAGCATGCCGAATATTACTTGGAATGTGAATTGGGACGAAATCGCCAATAGATAAGACCATTTTACAATTTGGGCCCAAGTTAGAAGCAGAGCCTAAGGTGTAAATTATCGATAGTCCATATCTCGGGAACTATAAGAGATAATGCAATTTGGCAACTGGCAATGTAATTAGCATGCCGAATATTACTTGGAATGTGAATTGGGACGAAATCGCCAATAGATAAGACCATTTTACAATTTGGGCCCAAGTTAGAAGCAGAGCCTAAGGTGTAAATTATCGATAGTCCATATCTCGGAAACTATAAGAGATAATGCAATTTGGCAACCGGCAATGTAATTAGCATGCCGAATATTACTTGGAATGTGAATTGGAACGAAATCGCCAATAGATAAGACCGTTTTACAATTTGGGCCCAAGTTAGAAGCAGAGCCTAAGGTGTAAATTATCGATAGTCCATATCTCGGAAACTATAAGAGATAATGCAATTTGGCAACCGGCAATGTAATTAGCATGCCGAATATTACTTGGAATGTGAATTGGAATGAAATCGCCAATAGATAAGACCATTTTACAATTTGGGCCCAAGTTAGAAGCAGAGCCTAAGGTGTAAATTATCCATAGTCCATATCTCGGAAACTATAAGAGATAATGAAATTTGGCAACTGGCAATATAATTAGCATGCCGAATATTACTTGGAATGTGAATTGGGACGAAATCGCCAATAGATAAGACCATTTTACAATTTGGGCCCAAGTTAGAAGCAGAGCCTAAGGTGTAAATTATCGATAGTCCATATCTCGGAAATTATAAGAGATAATGCAATTTGGCAACCGGCAATGTAATTAGCATGCCGAATACTACTTGGAATGTGAATTGGAACGAAATCGCCAATAGATAAGACCATTTTACAGTTTGGGCCCAAGTTAGAAGCAGAGCCTAAGGTTAAAAATAATCGATAGTCCATATCTCGGAAACTATAAGAGATAATGCAATTTGGGAACCGGCAATGTAATTAGCATGCCGAATATTACTTGGAATGTGAATTGGAACGAAATCGCCAATAGATAAGACCATTTTACAATTTGGGCCCAAGTTAGAAGCAGAGCCTAAGGTGTAAATTATCGATAGTCCATATCTCGGAAACTATAAGAGATAATGCAACTTGGCCACCGGCAATGTAATTAGCATGCCGAATATTACTTGGAATGTGAATTGGAACGAAATCGCCAATAGATAAGACCATTTTACAATTTGGGCACAAGTTAGAAGCAGAGCCTAAGGTGTAAATTATCGATAGTCCATATCTCGGAAACTATAAGAGATAATGCAATTTGGCAACCGGCAATGTAATTAGCATGCCGAATATTACTTGGAATGTGAATTGGAACGAAATCGCCAATAGATAAGGCCATTTTAAAATTTGGGCCCAAGTTAGAAGCAGAGCCTAAGGTGTAAATTATCCATAGTCCATATCTCGGAAACTATAAGAGATAATGCAATTTGGCAACCGGCAATGTAATTAGCATGCCGAATATTACTTGGAATGTGAATTGGAACGAAATCGCCATTAGATAAGACCATTTTACAATTTGGGCCCAAGTTAGAAGCAGAGCCTAAGGTGTAAATTATCGATAGTCCATATCTCGGAAACTATAAGAGATAATGCAATTTGGCAACCGGCAATGTAATTAGCATGCCGAATATTACTTGGAATGTGAATTGGAACGAAATCGCCAATAGATAAGACCATTTTACAATTTGGGCCCAAGTTAGAAGCAGAGCCTAAGGTGTAAATTATCGATAGTCCATATCTCGGAAACTATAAGAGATAATGCAATTTGGCAACCGGCAATGTAATTAGCATGCCGAATATTACTTGGAATGTGAATTGGAACGAAATCGCCAATAGATAAGACCATTTTACAATTTGGGCCCAAGTTAGAAGCAGAGCCTAAGGTGTAAATTATCGATAGTCCATATCTCGGAAACTATAAGAGATAATGCAATTTGGCAACCGGCAATGTAATTAGCATGCCGAATATTACTTGGAATGTGAATTGGAACGAAATCGCCAATAGATAAGGCCATTTTACAATTTGGGCCCAAGTTAGAAGCAGAGCCTAAGGTGTAAATTATCGATAGTCCATATCTCGGAAACTATAAGAGATAATGCAATTTGGCAACCGGCAATGTAATTAGCATGCCGAATATTACTTGGAATGTGAATTGGAACGAAATGGCCAATAGATAAGACCATTTTACAATTTGGGCCCAAGTTAGAAGCAGAGCCTAAGGTGTAAATTATCGATAGTCCATATCTCGGAAACTATAAGAGATAATGCAATTTGGCAACCGGCAATGTAATTAGCATGCCGAATATTACTTGGAATGTGAATTGGAACGAAATCGCCATTAGATAAGACCATTTTACAATTTGGGCCCAAGTTAGAAGCAGAGCCTAAGGTGTAAATTATCGATAGTCCATATCTCGGAAACTATAAGAGATAATGCAATTTGGCTACCGGCAATGTAATTAGCATGCCGAATATTACTTGGAATGTGAATTGGAATGAAATCGCCAATAGATAAGACCATTTTACAATTTGGGCCCAAGTTAGAAGCAGAGCCTAAGGTGTAAATTATCCATAGTCCATATCTCGGAAACTATAAGAGATAATGAAATTTGGCAACTGGCAATATAATTAGCATGCCGAATATTACTTGGAATGTGAATTGGGACGAAATCGCCAATAGATAAGACCATTTTACAATTTGGGCCCAAGTTAGAAGCAGAGCCTAAGGTGTAAATTATCGATAGTCCATATCTCGGAAATTATAAGAGATAATGCAATTTGGCAACCGGCAATGTAATTAGCATGCCGAATACTACTTGGAATGTGAATTGGAACGAAATCGCCAATAGATAAGACCATTTTACAGTTTGGGCCCAAGTTAGAAGCAGAGCCTAAGGTTAAAAATAATCGATAGTCCATATCTCGGAAACTATAAGAGATAATGCAATTTGGGAACCGGCAATGTAATTAGCATGCCGAATATTACTTGGAATGTGAATTGGAACGAAATCGCCAATAGATAAGACCATTTTACAATTTGGGCCCAAGTTAGAAGCAGAGCCTAAGGTGTAAATTATCGATAGTCCATATCTCGGAAACTATAAGAGATAATGCAACTTGGCCACCGGCAATGTAATTAGCATGCCGAATATTACTTGGAATGTGAATTGGAACGAAATCGCCAATAGATAAGACCATTTTACAATTTGGGCACAAGTTAGAAGCAGAGCCTAAGGTGTAAATTATCGATAGTCCATATCTCGGAAACTATAAGAGATAATGCAATTTGGCAACCGGCAATGTAATTAGCATGCCGAATATTACTTGGAATGTGAATTGGAACGAAATCGCCAATAGATAAGGCCATTTTAAAATTTGGGCCCAAGTTAGAAGCAGAGCCTAAGGTGTAAATTATCCATAGTCCATATCTCGGAAACTATAAGAGATAATGCAATTTGGCAACCGGCAATGTAATTAGCATGCCGAATATTACTTGGAATGTGAATTGGAACGAAATCGCCATTAGATAAGACCATTTTACAATTTGGGCCCAAGTTAGAAGCAGAGCCTAAGGTGTAAATTATCGATAGTCCATATCTCGGAAACTATAAGAGATAATGCAATTTGGCAACCGGCAATGTAATTAGCATGCCGAATATTACTTGGAATGTGAATTGGAACGAAATCGCCAATAGATAAGACCATTTTACAATTTGGGCCCAAGTTAGAAGCAGAGCCTAAGGTGTAAATTATCGATAGTCCATATCTCGGAAACTATAAGAGATAATGCAATTTGGCAACCGGCAATGTAATTAGCATGCCGAATATTACTTGGAATGTGAATTGGAACGAAATCGCCAATAGATAAGACCATTTTACAATTTGGGCCCAAGTTAGAAGCAGAGCCTAAGGTGTAAATTATCGATAGTCCATATCTCGGAAACTATAAGAGATAATGCAATTTGGCAACCGGCAATGTAATTAGCATGCCGAATATTACTTGGAATGTGAATTGGAACGAAATCGCCAATAGATAAGGCCATTTTACAATTTGGGCCCAAGTTAGAAGCAGAGCCTAAGGTGTAAATTATCGATAGTCCATATCTCGGAAACTATAAGAGATAATGCAATTTGGCAACCGGCAATGTAATTAGCATGCCGAATATTACTTGGAATGTGAATTGGAACGAAATCGCCAATAGATAAGACCATTTTACAATTTGGGCCCAAGTTAGAAGCAGAGCCTAAGGTGTAAATTATCGATAGTCCATATCTCGGAAACTAAAAGAGATAATGCAATTTGGCAACCGGCAATGTAATTAGCATGCCGAATATTACTTGGAATGTGAATTGGAACGAAATTGCCAATAGATAAGACCATTTTACAATTTGGGCCCAAGTTAGAAGCAGAGCCTAAGGTGTAAATTATCGATAGTCCATATCTCGGAAACTATAAGAGATAATGCAGTTTCGCAACCGGCAGTGTAATTAGCATGCCGAATATTACTTGGAATGTGAATTGGGACGAAATCGCCAATAGATAAGACCATTTTACAATTTGGGCCCAAGTTAGAAGCAGAGCCTAAGGTGTAAATTATCGATAGTCCATATCTCGGAAACTATAAGAGATAATGCAAATTGGCAACCGGCAATGTAATTAGCATGCCGAATATTACTTGGAATGTGAATTGGAACGAAATCGCCAATAGATAAGACCATTTTACAATTTGGGCCCAAGTTAGAAGCAGAGCCTAAGGTGTAAATTATCGATAGTCCATATCTCGGAAACTATAAGAGATAATGCAATTTGGCAACCGGCAATGTAATTAGCATGCCGAATACCACTTGGAATGTGAATTGGAACGAAATCGCCAATAGATAAGACCATTTTACAATTTGGGCCCAAGTTAGAAGCAGAGCCTAAGGTGTAAATTATCGATAGTCCATATCTCGGAAACTATAAGAGATAATTCAATTTGGCAACCGGCAATGTAATTAGCATGCCGAATATTACTTGGAATGTGAATTGGAACGAAATCGCCAATAGATAAGACCATTTTACAATTTGGGCCCAAGTTAGAAGCAGAGCCTAAGGTGTAAATTATCGATAGTCCATATCTCGGAAACTATAAGAGATAATGCAATTTGGCAACCGGCAATGTAATTAGCATGCCGAATATTACTTGGAATGTGAATTGGAACGAAATCGCCAATAGATAAGACGATTTTACAATTTGGGCCCAAGTTAGAAGCAGAGCCTAAGGTGTAAATTATCGATAGTCCATATCTCGGAAACTAAAAGAGATAATGCAATTTGGCAACCGGCAATGTAATTAGCATGCCGAATATTACTTGGAATGTGAATTGGAACGAAATCGCCAATAGATAAGACCACTTTACAATTTGGGCCCAAGTTAGAAGCAGAGCCTAAGGTGTAAATTATCGATAGTCCATATCTCGGAAACTATAAGAGATAATGCAGTTTCGCAACCGGCAATGTAATTAGCATGCCGAATATTACTTGGAATGTGAATTGGAATGAAATCGCCAATAGATAAGACCATTTTACAATTTGGGCCCAAGTTAGAAGCAGAGCCTAAGGTGTAAATTATCCATAGTCCATATCTCGGAAACTATAAGAGATAATGCAATTTGGCAACTGGCAATGTAATTAGCATGCCGAATATTACTTGGAATGTGAATTGGGACGAAATCGCCAATAGATAAGACCATTTTACAATTTGGGCCCAAGTTAGAAGCAGAGCCTAAGGTGTAAATTATCGATAGTCCATATCTCGGAAACTATAAGAGATAATGCAATTTGGCAACCGGCAATGTAATTAGCATGCCGAATACTACTTGGAATGTGAATTGGAACGAAATCGCCAATAGATAAGACCATTTTACAGTTTGGGCCCAAGTTAGAAGCAGAGCCTAAGGTTAAAAATAATCGATAGTCCATATCTCGGAAACTATAAGAGATAATGCAATTTGGGAACCGGCAATGTAATTAGCATGCCGAATATTACTTGGAGTGTGAATTGGAACGAAATCGCCAATAGATAAGACCATTTTACAATTTGGGCCCAAGTTAGAAGCAGAGCCTAAGGTGTAAATTATCGATAGTCCATATCTCGGAAACTATAAGAGATAATGCAACTTGGCCACCGGCAATGTAATTAGCATGCCGAATATTACTTGGAATGTGAATTGGAACGAAATCGCCAATAGATAAGACCATTTTACAATTTGGGCACAAGTTAGAAGCAGAGCCTAAGGTGTAAATTATCGATAGTCCATATCTCGGAAACTATAAGAGATAATGCAATTTGGCAACCGGCAATGTAATTAGCATGCCGAATATTACTTGGAATGTGAATTGGAACGAAATCGCCAATAGATAAGACCATTTTAAAATTTGGGCCCAAGTTAGAAGCAGAGCCTAAGGTGTAAATTATCGATAGTCCATATCTCGGAAACTATAAGAGATAATGCAATTTGGCACCCGGCAATGTAATTAGCATGCCGAATATTTCTTGGAATGTGAATTGGAACGAAATCGCCAATAGATAAGACCATTTTACAATTTGGGCCCAAGTTAGAAGCAGAGCCTAAGGTGTAAATTATCGATAGTCCATATCTCGGAAACTATAAGAGATAATGCAATTTGGCAACCGGCAATGTAATTAGCATGCCGAATATTACTTGGAATGTGAATTGGAACGAAATCGCCAATAGATAAGGCCATTTTACAATTTGGGCCCAAGTTAGAAGCAGAGCCTAAGGTGTAAATTATCGATAGTCCATATCTCAGAAACTATAAGATATAACGCAATTTGGCAACCGGCAATGTAATTAGCATGCCGAATATTACTTGGAATGTGAATTGGAACGAAATCGCCAATAGATAAGACCATTTTACAATTTGGGCCCAAGTTAGAAGCAGAGCCTAAGGTGTAAATTATCGATAGTCCATATCTCGGAAACTAAAAGAGATAATGCAATTTGGCAACCGGCAATGTAATTAGCATGCCGAATATTACTTGGAATGTGAATTGGAACGAAATTGCCAATAGATAAGACCATTTTACAATTTGGGCCCAAGTTAGAAGCAGAGCCTAAGGTGTAAATTATCGATAGTCCATATCTCGGAAACTATAAGAGATAATGCAATTTGGCAACCGGCAATGTAATTAGCATGCCGAATATTACTTGGAATGTGAATTGGAACGAAATTGCCAATAGATAAGACCATTTTACAATTTGGGCCCAAGTTAGAAGCAGAGCCTAAGGTGTAAATTATCGATAGTCCATATCTCGGAAACTATAAGAGATAATGCAGTTTCGCAACCGGCAATGTAATTAGCATGCCGAATATTACTTGGAATGTGAATTGGGACGAAATTGCCAATAGATAAGACCATTTTACAATTTGGGCCCAAGTTAGAAGCAGAGCCTAAGGTGTAAATTATCGATAGTCCATATCTCGGAAACTATAAGAGATAATGCAATTTGGCAACCGGCAATGTAATTAGCATGCAGAATATTACTTGGAATGTGAATTGGAACGAAATCGCCAATAGATAAGACCATTTTACAATTTGGGCCCAAGTTAGAAGCAGAGCCTAAGGTGTAAATTATCGATAGTCCATATCTCGGAAACTATAAGAGATAATTCAATTTGGCAACCGGCAATGTAATTAGCATGCCGAATATTACTTGGAAAGTGAATTGGAACGAAATCGCCAATAGATAAGACGATTTTACAATTTGGGCCCAAGTTAGAAGCAGAGCCTAAGGTGTAAATTATCGATAGACCATATCTCGGAAACTAAAAGAGATAATGCAATTTGGCAACCGGCAATGTAATTAGCATGCCGAATATTACTTGGAATGTGAATTGGAACGAAATCGCCAATAGATAAGACCATTTTACAATTTGGGCCCAAGTTAGAAGCAGAGCCTAAGGTGTAAATTATCGATAGTCCATATCTCGGAAACTATAAGAGATAATGCAATTTGGCAACCGGCAATGTAATTAGCATGCCGAATATTACTTGGAATGTGAATTGGAACGAATTCGCCAATAGATAAGACCATTTTACAATTTGGGCCCAAGTTAGAAGCAGAGCCTAAGGTGTAAATTATCGATAGTCCATATCTCGGAAACTATAAGAAATAATGCAATTTGGCAACCGGCAATGTAATTAGCATGCCGAATATTACTTGGAATGTGAATTGGAACGAATTCGCCAATAGATAAGACCATTTTACAATTTGGGCCCAAGTTAGAAGCAGAGCCTAAGGTGTAAATTATCGATAGTCCATATCTCGGAAGCTATAAGAGATAATGCAATTTGGCAACCGGCAATGTAATTAGCATGCCGAATATTACTTGGAATGTGAATTGGAACGAAATCGCCAATAGATAAGACGATTTTACAATTTGGGTCCAAGTTAGAAGCAGAGCCTAAGGTGTAAATTACCGATAGTCCATATCTCGGAAACTATAAGAGATAATGCAATTTGGCAACCGGCAATGTAATTAGCATGCCGAATATTACTTGGAATGTGAATTGGAACGAAATCGCCAATAGATAAGACCATTTTACAATTTGGGCCCAAGTTAGAAGCAGAGCCTAAGGTGTAAATTATCGATAGTCCATATCTCGGAAACTATAAGAGATAATGCAATTTGGCAACCGGCAATGTAATTAGCATGCCGAATATTACTTGGAATGTGAATTGGGACGAAATCGCCAATAGATAAGACCATTTTACAATTTGGGCCCAAGTTAGAAGCAGAGCCTAAGGTGTAAATTATTGATAGTCCATATCTCGGAAACTATAAGAGATAATGCAATTTGGCAACCGGCAATGTAATTATCATGCCGAATACTACTTGGAATGTGAATTGGAACGAAATCGCCAATAGATAAGACCATTTTACAGTTTGGGCCCAAGTTAGAAGCAGAGCCTAAGGTTAAAAATAATCGATAGTCCATATCTCGGAAACTATAAGAGATAATGCAATTTGGCAACCGGCAATGTAATTAGCATGCCGAATATTACTTGGAAAGTGAATTGGAACGAAATCGCCAATAGATAAGACGATTTTACAATTTGGGCCCAAGTTAGAAGCAGAGCCTAAGGTGTAAATTATCGATAGTCCATATCTCGGAAACTAAAAGAGATAATGCAATTTGGCAACCGGCAATGTAATTAGCATGCCGAATATTACTTGGAATGTGAATTGGAACGAAATCGCCAATAGATAAGACCATTTTACAATTTGGGCCCAAGTTAGAAGCAGAGCCTAAGGTGTAAATTATCGATAGTCCATATCTCCGAAACTATAAGAGATAACGCAATTTGGCAACCGGCAATGTAATTAGCATGCCGAATATTACTTGGAATGTGAATTGGAACGAAATCGCCAATAGATAAGACCATTTTACAATTTGGGCCCAAGTTAGAAGCAGAGCCTAAGGTGTAAATTATCGATAGTCCATATCTCGGAAACTAAAAGAGATAATGCAATTTGGCAACCGGCAATGTAATTAGCATGCCGAATATTACTTGGAATGTGAATTGGAACGAAATTGCCAATAGATAAGACCATTTTACAATTTGGGCCCAAGTTAGAAGCAGAGCCTAAGGTGTAAATTATCGATAGTCCATATCTCGGAAACTATAAGAGATAATGCAGTTTCGCAACAGGCAATGTAATTAGCATGCCGAATATTACTTGGAATGTGAATTGGGACGAAATCGCCAATAGATAAGACCATTTTAAAATTTGGGCCCAAGTTAGAAGCAGAGCCTAAGGTGTAAAATATCGATAGTCCATATCTCGGAAACTATAAGAGATGATGCAATTTGGCAACCGGCAATGTAATTAGCATGCCGAATATTACTTGGAATGTGAATTGGAACGAAATCGCCAATAGATAAGACCATTTTACAATTTGGGCCCAAGTTAGAAGCAGAGCCTAAGGTGTAAATTATCGATAGTCCATATCTCGGAAACTATAAGAGATAATGCAATTTGGCAACCGGCAATGTAATTAGCATGCCGAATACCACTTGGAATGTGAATTGGAACGAAATCGCCAATAGATAAGACCATTTTACAATTTGGGCCCAAGTTAGAAGCAGAGCCTAAGGTGTAAATTATCGATAGTCCATATCTCGGAAACTATAAGAGATAATGCAATTTGGCAACCGGCAATGTAATTAGCATGCCGAATATTACTTGGAATGTGAATTGGAACGAAATCGCCAATAGATAAGGCCATTTTACAATTTGGGCCCAAGTTAGAAGCAGAGCCTAAGGTGTAAATTATCGATAATCCATATCTCGGAAACTATAAGAGATAATGCAATTTGGCAACCGGCAATGTAATTAGCATGCCGAATATTACTTGGAATGTGAATTGGAACGAAATCGCCAATAGATAAGACCATTTTACAATTTGGGCCCAAGTTAGAAGCAGAGCCTAAGGTGTAAATTATCGATAGTCCATATCTCGGAAACTAAAAGAGATAATGCAATTTGGCAACCGGCAATGTAATTAGCATGCCGAATATTACTTGGAATGTGAATTGGAACGAAATTGCCAATAGATAAGACCATTTTACAATTTGGGCCCAAGTTAGAAGCAGAGCCTAAGGTGTAAATTATCGATAGTCCATATCTCGGAAACTATAAGAGATAATGCAGTTTCGCAACCGGCAATGTAATTAGCATGCCGAATATTACTTGGAATGTGAATTGGGACGAAATTGCCAATAGATAAGACCATTTTACAATTTGGGCCCAAGTTAGAAGCAGAGCCTAAGGTGTAAATTATCGATAGTCCATATCTCGGAAACTATAAGAGATAATGCAATTTGGCAACCGGCAATGTAATTAGCATGCAGAATATTACTTGGAATGTGAATTGGAACGAAATCGCCAATAGATAAGACCATTTTACAATTTGGGCCCAAATTAGAAGCAGAGCCTAAGGTGTAAATTATCGATAGTCCATATCTCGGAAACTATAAGAGATAATTCAATTTGGCAACCGGCAATGTAATTAGCATGCCGAATATTACTTGGAAAGTGAATTGGAACGAAATCGCCAATAGATAAGACGATTTTACAATTTGGGCCCAAGTTAGAAGCAGAGCCTAAGGTGTAAATTATCGATAGTCCATATCTCGGAAACTAAAAGAGATAATGCAATTTGGCAACCGGCAATGTAATTAGCATGCCGAATATTACTTGGAATGTGAATTGGAACGAAATCGCCAATAGATAAGACCATTTTACAATTTGGGCCCAAATTAGAAGCAGAGCCTAAGGTGTAAATTATCGATAGTCCATATCTCGGAAACTATAAGAGATAATGCAATTTGGCAACCGGCAATGTAATTAGCATGCCGAATATTACTTGGAATGTGAATTGGAACGAATTCGCCAATAGATAAGACCATTTTACAATTTGGGCCCAAGTTAGAAGCAGAGCCTAAGGTGTAAATTATCGATAGTCCATATCTCGGAAACTATAAGAGTTAATGCAATTTGGCAACCGGCAATGTAATTAGCATGCCGAATATTACTTGGAATGTGAATTGGAACGAATTCGCCAATAGATAAGACCATTTTACAATTTGGGCCCAAGTTAGAAGCAGAGCCTAAGGTGTAAATTATCGATAGTCCATATCTCGGAAACTATAAGAGATAATGCAATTTGGCAACCGGCAATGTAATTAGCATGCCGAATATTACTTGGAATGTGAATTGGAACGAAATCGCCAATAGATAAGACGATTTTACAATTTGGGTCCAAGTTAGAAGCAGAGCCTAAGGTGTAAATTACCGATAGTCCATATCTCGGAAACTATAAGAGATAATGCAATTTGGCAACCGGCAATGTAATTAGCATGCCGAATATTACTTGGAATGTGAATTGGAACGAAATCGCCAATAGATAAGACCATTTTACAATTTGGGCCCAAGTTAGAAGCAGAGCCTAAGGTGTAAATTATCGATAGTCCATATCTCGGAAACTATAAGAGATAATGCAATTTGGCAACCGGCAATGTAATTAGCATGCCGAATATTACTTGGAATGTGAACTGGAATGAAATCGCCAATAGATAAGACTATTTTACAATTTGTGCCCAAGTTAGAAGCAGAGCCTAAGGTGTAATTATCCATAGTCCATATCTCGGGAACTATAAGAGATAATGCAATTTGGCAACTGGCAATGTAATTAGCATGCCGAATATTACTTGGAATGTGAATTGGGACGAAATCGCCAATAGATAAGACCATTTTACAATTTGGGCCCAAGTTAGAAGCAGAGCCTAAGGTGTAAATTATCGATAGTCCATATCTCGGAAACTATAAGAGATAATGCAATTTGGCAACCGGCAATGTAATTATCATGCCGAATACTACTTGAAATGTGAATTGGAACGAAATCGCCAATAGATAAGACCATTTTACAGTTTGGGCCCAAGTTAGAAGCAGAGCCTAAGGTTAAAAATAATCGATAGTCCATATCTCGGAAACTATAAGAGATAATGCAATTTGGCAACCGGCAATGTAATTAGCATGCCGAATATTACTTGGAAAGTGAATTGGAACGAAATCGCCAATAGATAAGACGATTTTACAATTTGGGCCCAAGTTAGAAGCAGAGCCTAAGGTGTAAATTATCGATAGTCCATATCTCGGAAACTAAAAGAGATAATGCAATTTGGCAAACGGCAATGTAATTAGCATGCCGAATATTACTTGGAATGTGAATTGGAACGAAATCGCCAATAGATAAGACCATTTTACAATTTGGGCCCAAGTTAGAAGCAGAGCCTAAGGTGTAAATTATCGATAGTCCATATCTAGGAAACTATAAGAGATAATGCAATTTGGCAACCGGCAATGTAATTAGCATGCCGAATATTACTTGGAATGTGAATTGGAACGAAATCGCCAATAGATAAGACGATTTTACAATTTGGGCCCAAGTTAGAAGCAGAGCCTAAGGTGTAAATTACCGATAGTCCATATCTCGGAAACTATAAGAGATAATGCAATTTGGCAACCGGCAATGTAATTAGCATGCCGAATATTACTTGGAATGTGAATTGGAACGAATTCGCCAATAGATAAGACCATTTTACAATTTGGGCCCAAGTTAGAAGCAGAGCCTAAGGTGTAAATTATCGATAGTCCATATCTCGGAAACTATAAGAGATAATGCAATTTGGCAACCGGCAATGTAATTAGCATGCCGAATATTACTTGGAATGTGAATTGGAACGAATTCGCCAATAGATAAGACCATTTTACAATTAGGGCCCAAGTTAGAAGCAGAGCCTAAGGTGTAAATTATCGATAGTCCATATCTCGGAAACTATAAGAGATAATGCAATTTGGCAACCGGCAATGTAATTAGCATGCCGAATATTACTTGGAATGTGAATTGGAACGAAATCGCCAATAGATAAGACGATTTTACAATTTGGGCCCAAGTTAGAAGCAGAGCCTAAGGTGTAAATTACCGATAGTCCATATCTCGGAAACTATAAGAGATAATGCAATTTGGCAACCGGCAATGTAATTAGCATGCCGAATATTACTTGGAATGTGAATTGGAACGAAATCGCCAATAGATAAGACCATTTTACAATTTGGGCCCAAGTTAGAAGCAGAGCCTAAGGTGTAAATTATCGATAGTCCATATCTCGGAAACTATAAGAGATAATGCAATTTGGCAACCGGCAATGTAATTAGCATGCCGAATATTACTTGGAATGTGAATTGGAATGAAATCGCCAATAGATAAGACTATTTTACAATTTGTGCCCAAGTTAGAAGCAGAGCCTAAGGTGTAATTATCCATAGTCCATATCTCGGGAACTATAAGAGATAATGCAATTTGGCAACCGGCAATGTAATTAGCATGCCGAATATTACTTGGAATGTGAATTGGGACGAAATCGCCAATAGATAAGACGATTTTACAATTTGGGCCCAAGTTAGAAGCAGAGCCTAAGGTGTAAATTATCGATAGTCCATATCTCGGAAACTATAAGAGATAATGCAATTTGGCAACCGGCAATGTAATTAGCATGCCGAATATTACTTGGAATGTGAATTGGAACGAAATCGCCAATAGATAAGACCATTTTACAATTTGGGCCCAAGTTAGAAGCAGAGCCTAAGGTGTAAATTATCGATAGTCCATATCTCGGAAACTATAATAGATAATGCAATTTGGCAACCGGCAATGTAATTAGCATGCCGAATATTACTTGGAATGTGAATTGGAATGAAATCGCCAATAGATAAGACCATTTTACAATTTGGGCCCAAGTTAGAAGCAGAGCCTAAGGTGTAAATTATCGATAGTCCATATCTCGGAAACTATAAGAGATAATGCAATTTGGCAACCGGCAATGTAATTAGCATGCCGAATATTACTTGGAATGTGAATTGGAACGAAATCGCCAATAGATAAGACGATTTTACAATTTGGGCCCAAGTTAGAAGCAGAGCCTAAGGTGTAAATTACCGATAGTCCATATCTCGGAAACTATAAGAGATAATGCAATTTGGCAACCGGCAATGTAATTAGCATGCCGAATATTACTTGGAATGTGAATTGGAACGAAATCGCCAATAGATAAGACCATTTTACAATTTGGGCCCAAGTTAGAAGCAGAGCCTAAGGTGTAAATTATCGATAGTCCATATCTCGGAAACTATAAGAGATAATGCAATTTGGCAACCGGCAATGTAATTAGCATGCCGAATATTACTTGGAATGTGAATTGGAATGAAATCGCCAATAGATAAGACTATTTTACAATTTGTGCCCAAGTTAGAAGCAGAGCCTAAGGTGTAAATTATCCATAGTCCATATCTCGGGAACTATAAGAGATAATGCAATTTGGCAACTGGCAATGTAATTAGCATGCCGAATATTACTTGGAATGTGAATTGGGACGAAATCGCCAATAGATAAGACTATTTTACAATTTGTGCCCAAGTTAGAAGCAGAGCCTAAGGTGTAAATTATCCATAGTCCATATCTCGGGAACTATAAGAGATAATGCAATTTGGCAACTGGCAATGTAATTAGCATGCCGAATATTACTTGGAATGTGAATTGGGACGAAATCGCCAATAGATAAGACCATTTTACAATTTGGGCCCAAGTTAGAAGCAGAGCCTAAGGTGTAAATTATCGATAGTCCATATCTCGGAAACTATAAGAGATAATGCAATTTGGCAACCGGCAATGTAATTAGCATGCCGAATATTACTTGGAATGTGAATTGGAACGAAATCGCCAATAGATAAGACCATTTTACAATTTGGGCCCAAGTTAGAAGCAGAGCCTAAGGCGTAAATTATCGATAGTCCATATCTCGGAAACTATAAGAGATAATGCAATTTGGCAACCGGCAATGTAATTAGCATGCCGAATATTACTTGGAATGTGAATTGGAATGAAATCGCCAATAGATAAGACCATTTTACAATTTGGGCCCAAGTTAGAAGCAGAGCCTAAGGTGTAAATTATCCATAGTCCATATCTCGGAAACTATAAGAGATAATGAAATTTGGCAACTGGCAATATAATTAGCATGCCGAATATTACTTGGAATGTGAATTGGGACGAAATCGCCAATAGATAAGACCATTTTACAATTTGGGCCCAAGTTAGAAGCAGAGCCTAAGGTGTAAATTATCGATAGTCCATATCTCGGAAATTATAAGAGATAATGCAATTTGGCAACCGGCAATGTAATTAGCATGCCGAATACTACTTGGAATGTGAATTGGAACGAAATCGCCAATAGATAAGACCATTTTACAGTTTGGGCCCAAGTTAGAAGCAGAGCCTAAGGTTAAAAATAATCGATAGTCCATATCTCGGAAACTATAAGAGATAATGCAATTTGGGAACCGGCAATGTAATTAGCATGCCGAATATTACTTGGAATGTGAATTGGAACGAAATCGCCAATAGATAAGACCATTTTACAATTTGGGCCCAAGTTAGAAGCAGAGCCTAAGGTGTAAATTATCGATAGTCCATATCTCGGAAACTATAAGAGATAATGCAACTTGGCCACCGGCAATGTAATTAGCATGCCGAATATTACTTGGAATGTGAATTGGAACGAAATCGAAAATAGATAAGACCATTTTACAATTTGGGCACAAGTTAGAAGCAGAGCCTAAGGTGTAAATTATCGATAGTCCATATCTCGGAAACTATAAGAGATAATGCAATTTGGCAGCCGGCAATGTAATTAGCATGCCGAATATTACTTGGAATGTGAATTGGAACGAAATCGCCAATAGATAAGACCATTTTACAATTTGGGCCCAAGTTAGAAGCAGAGCCTAAGGTGTAAATTATCGATAGTCCATATCTCGGAAACTATAAGAGATAATGCAATTTGGCAACCGGCAATGTAATTAGCATGCCGAATACCACTTGGAATGTGAATTGGAACGAAATCGCCAATAGATAAGACCATTTTACAATTTGGGCCCAAGTTAGAAGCAGAGCCTAAGGTGTAAATTATCGATAGTCCATATCTCGGAAACTATAAGAGATAATTCAATTTGGCAACCGGCAATGTAATTAGCATGCCGAATATTACTTGGAATGTGAATTGGAACGAAATCGCCAATAGATAAGACCATTTTACAATTTGGGCCCAAGTTAGAAGCAGAGCCTAAGGTGTAAATTATCGATAGTCCATATCTCGGAAACTATAAGAGATAATGCAATTTGGCAACCGGAAATGTAATTAGCATGCCGAATATTACTTGGAATGTGAATTGGAACGAAATCGCCAATAGATAAGACGATTTTACAATTTGGGCCCAAGTTAGAAGCAGAGCCTAAGGTGTAAATTATCGATAGTCCATATCTCGGAAACTAAAAGAGATAATGCAATTTGGCAACCGGCAATGTAATTAGCATGCCGAATATTACTTGGAATGTGAATTGGAACGAAATCGCCAATAGATAAGACCATTTTACAATTTGGGCCCAAGTTAGAAGCAGAGCCTAAGGTGTAAATTATCCATAGTCCATATCTCGGAAACTATAAGAGATAATGCAATTTGGCAACTGGCAATGTAATTAGCATGCCGAATATTACTTGGAATGTGAATTGGGACGAAATCGCCAATAGATAAGACCATTTTACAATTTGGGCCCAAGTTAGAAGCAGAGCCTAAGGTGTAAATTATCGATAGTCCATATCTCGGAAACTATAAGAGATAATGCAATTTGGCAACCGGCAATGTAATTAGCATGCCGAATACTACTTGGAATGTGAATTGGAACGAAATCGCCAATAGATAAGACCATTTTACAGTTTGGGCCCAAGTTAGAAGCAGAGCTTAAGGTTAAAAATAATCGATAGTCCATATCTCGGAAACTATAAGAGATAATGCAATTTGGGAACCGGCAATGTAATTAGCATGCCGAATATTACTTGGAGTGTGAATTGGAACGAAATCGCCAATAGATAAGACCATTTTACAATTTGGGCCCAAGTTAGAAGCAGAGCCTAAGGTGTAAATTATCGATAGTCCATATCTCGGAAACTATAAGAGATAATGCAACTTGGCCACCGGCAATGTAATTAGCATGCCGAATATTACTTGGAATGTGAATTGGAACGAAATCGCCAATAGATAAGACCATTTTACAATTTGGGCACAAGTTAGAAGCAGAGCCTAAGGTGTAAATTATCGATAGTCCATATCTCGGAAACTATAAGAGATAATGCAATTTGGCAACCGGCAATGTAATTAGCATGCCGAATATTACTTGGAATGTGAATTGGAACGAAATCGCCAATAGATAAGACCATTTTAAAATTTGGGCCCAAGTTAGAAGCAGAGCCTAAGGTGTAAATTATCGATAGTCCATATCTCGGAAACTATAAGAGATAATGCAATTTGGCAACCGGCAATGTAATTAGCATGCCGAATATTACTTGGAATGTGAATTGGAACGAAATCGCCAATAGATAAGACCATTTTACAATTTGGGCCCAAGTTAGAAGCAGAGCCTAAGGTGTAAATTATCGATAGTCCATATCTCGGAAACTATAAGAGATAATGCAATTTGGCAACCGGCAATGTAATTAGCATGCCGAATATTACTTGGAATGTGAATTGGAACGAAATCGCCAATAGATAAGGCCATTTTACAATTTGGGCCCAAGTTAGAAGCAGAGCCTAAGGTGTAAATTATCGATAGTCCATATCTCAGAAACTATAAGATATAACGCAATTTGGCAACCGGCAATGTAATTAGCATGCCGAATATTACTTGGAATGTGAATTGGAACGAAATCGCCAATAGATAAGACCATTTTACAATTTGGGCCCAAGTTAGAAGCAGAGCCTAAGGTGTAAATTATCGATAGTCCATATCTCGGAAACTAAAAGAGATAATGCAATTTGGCAACCGGCAATGTAATTAGCATGCCGAATATTACTTGGAATGTGAATTGGAACGAAATTGCCAATAGATAAGACCATTTTACAATTTGGGCCCAAGTTAGAAGCAGAGCCTAAGGTGTAAATTATCGATAGTCCATATCTCGGAAACTATAAGAGATAATGCAGTTTCGCAACAGGCAATGTAATTAGCATGCCGAATATTACTTGGAATGTGAATTGGGACGAAATCGCCAATAGATAAGACCATTTAACAATTTGGGCCCAAGTTAGAAGCAGAGCCTAAGGTGTAAAATATCGATAGTCCATATCTCGGAAACTATAAGAGATGATGCAATTTGGCAACCGGCAATGTAATTAGCATGCCGAATATTACTTGGAATGTGAATTGGAACGAAATCGCCAATAGATAAGACCATTTTACAATTTGGGCCCAAGTTAGAAGCAGAGCCTAAGGTGTAAATTATCGATAGTCCATATCTCGGAAACTATAAGAGATAATGCAATTTGGCAACCGGCAATGTAATTAGCATGCCGAATACCACTTGGAATGTGAATTGGAACGAAATCGCCAATAGATAAGACCATTTTACAATTTGGGCCCAAGTTAGAAGCAGAGCCTAAGGTGTAAATTATCGATAGTCCATATCTCGGAAACTATAAGAGATAATGCAATTTGGCAACCGGCAATGTAATTAGCATGCCGAATATTACTTGGAATGTGAATTGGAACGAAATCGCCAATAGATAAGGCCATTTTACAATTTGGGCCCAAGTTAGAAGCAGAGCCTAAGGTGTAAATTATCGATAATCCATATCTCGGAAACTATAAGAGATAATGCAATTTGGCAACCGGCAATGTAATTAGCATGCCGAATATTACTTGGAATGTGAATTGGAACGAAATCGCCAATAGATAAGACCATTTTACAATTTGGGCCCAAGTTAGAAGCAGAGCCTAAGGTGTAAATTATCGATAGTCCATATCTCGGAAACTAAAAGAGATAATGCAATTTGGCAACCGGCAATGTAATTAGCATGCCGAATATTACTTGGAATGTGAATTGGAACGAAATTGCCAATAGATAAGACCATTTTACAATTTGGGCCCAAGTTAGAAGCAGAGCCTAAGGTGTAAATTATCGATAGTCCATATCTCGGAAACTATAAGAGATAATGCAGTTTCGCAACCGGCAATGTAATTAGCATGCCGAATATTACTTGGAATGTGAATTGGGACGAAATTGCCAATAGATAAGACCATTTTACAATTTGGGCCCAAGTTAGAAGCAGAGCCTAAGGTGTAAATTATCGATAGTCCATATCTCGGAAACTATAAGAGATAATGCAATTTGGCAACCGGCAATGTAATTAGCATGCAGAATATTACTTGGAATGTGAATTGGAACGAAATCGCCAATAGATAAGACCATTTTACAATTTGGGCCCAAGTTAGAAGCAGAGCCTAAGGTGTAAATTATCGATAGTCCATATCTCGGAAACTATAAGAGATAATTCAATTTGGCAACCGGCAATGTAATTAGCATGCCGAATATTACTTGGAAAGTGAATTGGAACGAAATCGCCAATAGATAAGACGATTTTACAATTTGGGCCCAAGTTAGAAGCAGAGCCTAAGGTGTAAATTATCGATAGACCATATCTCGGAAACTAAAAGAGATAATGCAATTTGGCAACCGGCAATGTAATTAGCATGCCGAATATTACTTGGAATGTGAATTGGAACGAAATCGCCAATAGATAAGACCATTTTACAATTTGGGCCCAAGTTAGAAGCAGAGCCTAAGGTGTAAATTATCGATAGTCCATATCTCGGAAACTATAAGAGATAATGCAATTTGGCAACCGGCAATGTAATTAGCATGCCGAATATTACTTGGAATGTGAATTGGAACGAATTCGCCAATAGATAAGACCATTTTACAATTTGGGCCCAAGTTAGAAGCAGAGCCTAAGGTGTAAATTATCGATAGTCCATATCTCGGAAACTATAAGAAATAATGCAATTTGGCAACCGGCAATGTAATTAGCATGCCGAATATTACTTGGAATGTGAATTGGAACGAATTCGCCAATAGATAAGACCATTTTACAATTTGGGCCCAAGTTAGAAGCAGAGCCTAAGGTGTAAATTATCGATAGTCCATATCTCGGAAGCTATAAGAGATAATGCAATTTGGCAACCGGCAATGTAATTAGCATGCCGAATATTACTTGGAATGTGAATTGGAACGAAATCGCCAATAGATAAGACGATTTTACAATTTGGGTCCAAGTTAGAAGCAGAGCCTAAGGTGTAAATTACCGATAGTCCATATCTCGGAAACTATAAGAGATAATGCAATTTGGCAACCGGCAATGTAATTAGCATGCCGAATATTACTTGGAATGTGAATTGGAACGAAATCGCCAATAGATAAGACCATTTTACAATTTGGGCCCAAGTTAGAAGCAGAGCCTAAGGTGTAAATTATCGATAGTCCATATCTCGGAAACTATAAGAGATAATGCAATTTGGCAACCGGCAATGTAATTAGCATGCCGAATATTACTTGGAATGTGAATTGGGACGAAATCGCCAATAGATAAGACCATTTTACAATTTGGGCCCAAGTTAGAAGCAGAGCCTAAGGTGTAAATTATTGATAGTCCATATCTCGGAAACTATAAGAGATAATGCAATTTGGCAACCGGCAATGTAATTATCATGCCGAATACTACTTGGAATGTGAATTGGAACGAAATCGCCAATAGATAAGACCATTTTACAGTTTGGGCCCAAGTTAGAAGCAGAGCCTAAGGTTAAAAATAATCGATAGTCCATATCTCGGAAACTATAAGAGATAATGCAATTTGGCAACCGGCAATGTAATTAGCATGCCGAATATTACTTGGAAAGTGAATTGGAACGAAATCGCCAATAGATAAGACGATTTTACAATTTGGGCCCAAGTTAGAAGCAGAGCCTAAGGTGTAAATTATCGATAGTCCATATCTCGGAAACTAAAAGAGATAATGCAATTTGGCAACCGGCAATGTAATTAGCATGCCGAATATTACTTGGAATGTGAATTGGAACGAAATCGCCAATAGATAAGACCATTTTACAATTTGGGCCCAAGTTAGAAGCAGAGCCTAAGGTGTAAATTATCGATAGTCCATATCTCCGAAACTATAAGAGATAACGCAATTTGGCAACCGGCAATGTAATTAGCATGCCGAATATTACTTGGAATGTGAATTGGAACGAAATCGCCAATAGATAAGACCATTTTACAATTTGGGCCCAAGTTAGAAGCAGAGCCTAAGGTGTAAATTATCGATAGTCCATATCTCGGAAACTAAAAGAGATAATGCAATTTGGCAACCGGCAATGTAATTAGCATGCCGAATATTACTTGGAATGTGAATTGGAACGAAATTGCCAATAGATAAGACCATTTTACAATTTGGGCCCAAGTTAGAAGCAGAGCCTAAGGTGTAAATTATCGATAGTCCATATCTCGGAAACTATAAGAGATAATGCAGTTTCGCAACAGGCAATGTAATTAGCATGCCGAATATTACTTGGAATGTGAATTGGGACGAAATCGCCAATAGATAAGACCATTTTAAAATTTGGGCCCAAGTTAGAAGCAGAGCCTAAGGTGTAAAATATCGATAGTCCATATCTCGGAAACTATAAGAGATGATGCAATTTGGCAACCGGCAATGTAATTAGCATGCCGAATATTACTTGGAATGTGAATTGGAACGAAATCGCCAATAGATAAGACCATTTTACAATTTGGGCCCAAGTTAGAAGCAGAGCCTAAGGTGTAAATTATCGATAGTCCATATCTCGGAAACTATAAGAGATAATGCAATTTGGCAACCGGCAATGTAATTAGCATGCCGAATACCACTTGGAATGTGAATTGGAACGAAATCGCCAATAGATAAGACCATTTTACAATTTGGGCCCAAGTTAGAAGCAGAGCCTAAGGTGTAAATTATCGATAGTCCATATCTCGGAAACTATAAGAGATAATGCAATTTGGCAACCGGCAATGTAATTAGCATGCCGAATATTACTTGGAATGTGAATTGGAACGAAATCGCCAATAGATAAGGCCATTTTACAATTTGGGCCCAAGTTAGAAGCAGAGCCTAAGGTGTAAATTATCGATAATCCATATCTCGGAAACTATAAGAGATAATGCAATTTGGCAACCGGCAATGTAATTAGCATGCCGAATATTACTTGGAATGTGAATTGGAACGAAATCGCCAATAGATAAGACCATTTTACAATTTGGGCCCAAGTTAGAAGCAGAGCCTAAGGTGTAAATTATCGATAGTCCATATCTCGGAAACTAAAAGAGATAATGCAATTTGGCAACCGGCAATGTAATTAGCATGCCGAATATTACTTGGAATGTGAATTGGAACGAAATTGCCAATAGATAAGACCATTTTACAATTTGGGCCCAAGTTAGAAGCAGAGCCTAAGGTGTAAATTATCGATAGTCCATATCTCGGAAACTATAAGAGATAATGCAGTTTCGCAACCGGCAATGTAATTAGCATGCCGAATATTACTTGGAATGTGAATTGGGACGAAATTGCCAATAGATAAGACCATTTTACAATTTGGGCCCAAGTTAGAAGCAGAGCCTAAGGTGTAAATTATCGATAGTCCATATCTCGGAAACTATAAGAGATAATGCAATTTGGCAACCGGCAATGTAATTAGCATGCAGAATATTACTTGGAATGTGAATTGGAACGAAATCGCCAATAGATAAGACCATTTTACAATTTGGGCCCAAGTTAGAAGCAGAGCCTAAGGTGTAAATTATCGATAGTCCATATCTCGGAAACTATAAGAGATAATTCAATTTGGCAACCGGCAATGTAATTAGCATGCCGAATATTACTTGGAAAGTGAATTGGAACGAAATCGCCAATAGATAAGACGATTTTACAATTTGGGCCCAAGTTAGAAGCAGAGCCTAAGGTGTAAATTATCGATAGTCCATATCTCGGAAACTAAAAGAGATAATGCAATTTGGCAACCGGCAATGTAATTAGCATGCCGAATATTACTTGGAATGTGAATTGGAACGAAATCGCCAATAGATAAGACCATTTTACAATTTGGGCCCAAATTAGAAGCAGAGCCTAAGGTGTAAATTATCGATAGTCCATATCTCGGAAACTATAAGAGATAATGCAATTTGGCAACCGGCAATGTAATTAGCATGCCGAATATTACTTGGAATGTGAATTGGAACGAATTCGCCAATAGATAAGACCATTTTACAATTTGGGCCCAAGTTAGAAGCAGAGCCTAAGGTGTAAATTATCGATAGTCCATATCTCGGAAACTATAAGAGTTAATGCAATTTGGCAACCGGCAATGTAATTAGCATGCCGAATATTACTTGGAATGTGAATTGGAACGAATTCGCCAATAGATAAGACCATTTTACAATTTGGGCCCAAGTTAGAAGCAGAGCCTAAGGTGTAAATTATCGATAGTCCATATCTCGGAAACTATAAGAGATAATGCAATTTGGCAACCGGCAATGTAATTAGCATGCCGAATATTACTTGGAATGTGAATTGGAACGAAATCGCCAATAGATAAGACGATTTTACAATTTGGGTCCAAGTTAGAAGCAGAGCCTAAGGTGTAAATTACCGATAGTCCATATCTCGGAAACTATAAGAGATAATGCAATTTGGCAACCGGCAATGTAATTAGCATGCCGAATATTACTTGGAATGTGAATTGGAACGAAATCGCCAATAGATAAGACCATTTTACAATTTGGGCCCAAGTTAGAAGCAGAGCCTAAGGTGTAAATTATCGATAGTCCATATCTCGGAAACTATAAGAGATAATGCAATTTGGCAACCGGCAATGTAATTAGCATGCCGAATATTACTTGGAATGTGAACTGGAATGAAATCGCCAATAGATAAGACTATTTTACAATTTGTGCCCAAGTTAGAAGCAGAGCCTAAGGTGTAATTATCCATAGTCCATATCTCGGGAACTATAAGAGATAATGCAATTTGGCAACTGGCAATGTAATTAGCATGCCGAATATTACTTGGAATGTGAATTGGGACGAAATCGCCAATAGATAAGACCATTTTACAATTTGGGCCCAAGTTAGAAGCAGAGCCTAAGGTGTAAATTATCGATAGTCCATATCTCGGAAACTATAAGAGATAATGCAATTTGGCAACCGGCAATGTAATTATCATGCCGAATACTACTTGAAATGTGAATTGGAACGAAATCGCCAATAGATAAGACCATTTTACAGTTTGGGCCCAAGTTAGAAGCAGAGCCTAAGGTTAAAAATAATCGATAGTCCATATCTCGGAAACTATAAGAGATAATGCAATTTGGCAACCGGCAATGTAATTAGCATGCCGAATATTACTTGGAAAGTGAATTGGAACGAAATCGCCAATAGATAAGACGATTTTACAATTTGGGCCCAAGTTAGAAGCAGAGCCTAAGGTGTAAATTATCGATAGTCCATATCTCGGAAACTAAAAGAGATAATGCAATTTGGCAACCGGCAACGTAATTAGCATGCCGAATATTACTTGGAATGTGAATTGGAACGAAATCGCCAATAGATAAGACCATTTTACAATTTGGGCCCAAGTTAGAAGCAGAGCCTAAGGTGTAAATTATCGATAGTCCATATCTAGGAAACTATAAGAGATAATGCAATTTGGCAACCGGCAATGTAATTAGCATGCCGAATATTACTTGGAATGTGAATTGGAACGAAATCGCCAATAGATAAGACGATTTTACAATTTGGGCCCAAGTTAGAAGCAGAGCCTAAGGTGTAAATTACCGATAGTCCATATCTCGGAAACTATAAGAGATAATGCAATTTGGCAACCGGCAATGTAATTAGCATGCCGAATATTACTTGGAATGTGAATTGGAACGAATTCGCCAATAGATAAGACCATTTTACAATTTGGGCCCAAGTTAGAAGCAGAGCCTAAGGTGTAAATTATCGATAGTCCATATCTCGGAAACTATAAGAGATAATGCAATTTGGCAACCGGCAATGTAATTAGCATGCCGAATATTACTTGGAATGTGAATTGGAACGAATTCGCCAATAGATAAGACCATTTTACAATTTGGGCCCAAGTTAGAAGCAGAGCCTAAGGTGTAAATTATCGATAGTCCATATCTCGGAAACTATAAGAGATAATGCAATTTGGCAACCGGCAATGTAATTAGCATGCCGAATATTACTTGGAATGTGAATTGGAACGAAATCGCCAATAGATAAGACGATTTTACAATTTGGGCCCAAGTTAGAAGCAGAGCCTAAGGTGTAAATTACCGATAGTCCATATCTCGGAAACTATAAGAGATAATGCAATTTGGCAACCGGCAATGTAATTAGCATGCCGAATATTACTTGGAATGTGAATTGGAACGAAATCGCCAATAGATAAGACCATTTTACAATTTGGGCCCAAGTTAGAAGCAGAGCCTAAGGTGTAAATTATCGATAGTCCATATCTCGGAAACTATAAGAGATAATGCAATTTGGCAACCGGCAATGTAATTAGCATGCCGAATATTACTTGGAATGTGAATTGGAATGAAATCGCCAATAGATAAGACTATTTTACAATTTGTGCCCAAGTTAGAAGCAGAGCCTAAGGTGTAATTATCCATAGTCCATATCTCGGGAACTATAAGAGATAATGCAATTTGGCAACCGGCAATGTAATTAGCATGCCGAATATTACTTGGAATGTGAATTGGGACGAAATCGCCAATAGATAAGACGATTTTACAATTTGGGCCCAAGTTAGAAGCAGAGCCTAAGGTGTAAATTATCGATAGTCCATATCTCGGAAACTATAAGAGATAATGCAATTTGGCAACCGGCAATGTAATTAGCATGCCGAATATTACTTGGAATGTGAATTGGAACGAAATCGCCAATAGGTAAGACCATTTTACAATTTGGGCCCAAGTTAGAAGCAGAGCCTAAGGTGTAAATTATCGATAGTCCATATCTCGGAAACTATAATAGATAATGCAATTTGGCAACCGGCAATGTAATTAGCATGCCGAATATTACTTGGAATGTGAATTGGAATGAAATCGCCAATAGATAAGACCATTTTACAATTTGGGCCCAAGTTAGAAGCAGAGCCTAAGGTGTAAATTATCGATAGTCCATATCTCGGAAACTATAAGAGATAATGCAATTTGGCAACCGGCAATGTAATTAGCATGCCGAATATTACTTGGAATGTGAATTGGAACGAAATCGCCAATAGATAAGACGATTTTACAATTTGGGCCCAAGTTAGAAGCAGAGCCTAAGGTGTAAATTACCGATAGTCCATATCTCGGAAACTATAAGAGATAATGCAATTTGGCAACCGGCAATGTAATTAGCATGCCGAATATTACTTGGAATGTGAATTGGAACGAAATCGCCAATAGATAAGACCATTTTACAATTTGGGCCCAAGTTAGAAGCAGAGCCTAAGGTGTAAATTATCGATAGTCCATATCTCGGAAACTATAAGAGATAATGCAATTTGGCAACCGGCAATGTAATTAGCATGCCGAATATTACTTGGAATGTGAATTGGAATGAAATCGCCAATAGATAAGGCTATTTTACAATTTGTGCCCAAGTTAGAAGCAGAGCCTAAGGTGTAAATTATCCATAGTCCATATCTCGGGAACTATAAGAGATAATGCAATTTGGCAACTGGCAATGTAATTAGCATGCCGAATATTACTTGGAATGTGAATTGGGACGAAATCGCCAATAGATAAGACTATTTTACAATTTGTGCCCAAGTTAGAAGCAGAGCCTAAGGTGTAAATTATCCATAGTCCATATCTCGGGAACTATAAGAGATAATGCAATTTGGCAACTGGCAATGTAATTAGCATGCCGAATATTACTTGGAATGTGAATTGGGACGAAATCGCCAATAGATAAGACCATTTTACAATTTGGGCCCAAGTTAGAAGCAGAGCCTAAGGTGTAAATTATCGATAGTCCATATCTCGGAAACTATAAGAGATAATGCAATTTGGCAACCGGCAATGTAATTAGCATGCCGAATATTACTTGGAATGTGAATTGGAACGAAATCGCCAATAGATAAGACCATTTTACAATTTGGGCCCAAGTTAGAAGCAGGTTCGTCCATCGATCGATGGACGAGCCTAAGGCGTAAATTATCGATAGTCCATATCTCGGAAACTATAAGAGATAATGCAATTTGGCAACCGGCAATGTAATTAGCATGCCGAATATTACTTGGAATGTGAATTGGAATGAAATCGCCAATAGATAAGACCATTTTACAATTTGGGCCCAAGTTAGAAGCAGAGCCTAAGGTGTAAATTATCCATAGTCCATATCTCGGAAACTATAAGAGATAATGAAATTTGGCAACTGGCAATATAATTAGCATGCCGAATATTACTTGGAATGTGAATTGGGACGAAATCGCCAATAGATAAGACCATTTTACAATTTGGGCCCAAGTTAGAAGCAGAGCCTAAGGTGTAAATTATCGATAGTCCATATCTCGGAAATTATAAGAGATAATGCAATTTGGCAACCGGCAATGTAATTAGCATGCCGAATACTACTTGGAATGTGAATTGGAACGAAATCGCCAATAGATAAGACCATTTTACAGTTTGGGCCCAAGTTAGAAGCAGAGCCTAAGGTTAAAAATAATCGATAGTCCATATCTCGGAAACTATAAGAGATAATGCAATTTGGCAACCGGCAATGTAATTAGCATGCCGAATATTACTTGGAATGTGAATTGGAACGAAATCGCCAATAGATAAGACCATTTTACAATTTGGGCCCAAGTTAGAAGCAGAGCCTAAGGCGTAAATTATCGATAGTCCATATCTCGGAAACTATAAGAGATAATGCAATTTGGCAACCGGCAATGTAATTAGCATGCCGAATATTACTTGGAATGTGAATTGGAATGAAATCGCCAATAGATAAGACCATTTTACAATTTGGGCCCAAGTTAGAAGCAGAGCCTAAGGTGTAAATTATCCATAGTCCATATCTCGGAAACTATAAGAGATAATGAAATTTGGCAACTGGCAATATAATTAGCATGCCGAATATTACTTGGAATGTGAATTGGGACGAAATCGCCAATAGATAAGACCATTTTACAATTTGGGCCCAAGTTAGAAGCAGAGCCTAAGGTGTAAATTATCGATAGTCCATATCTCGGAAATTATAAGAGATAATGCAATTTGGCAACCGGCAATGTAATTAGCATGCCGAATACTACTTGGAATGTGAATTGGAACGAAATCGCCAATAGATAAGACCATTTTACAGTTTGGGCCCAAGTTAGAAGCAGAGCCTAAGGTTAAAAATAATCGATAGTCCATATCTCGGAAACTATAAGAGATAATGCAATTTGGGAACCGGCAATGTAATTAGCATGCCGAATATTACTTGGAATGTGAATTGGAACGAAATCGCCAATAGATAAGACCATTTTACAATTTGGGCCCAAGTTAGAAGCAGAGCCTAAGGTGTAAATTATCGATAGTCCATATCTCGGAAACTATAAGAGATAATGCAACTTGGCCACCGGCAATGTAATTAGCATGCCGAATATTACTTGGAATGTGAATTGGAACGAAATCGAAAATAGATAAGACCATTTTACAATTTGGGCACAAGTTAGAAGCAGAGCCTAAGGTGTAAATTATCGATAGTCCATATCTCGGAAACTATAAGAGATAATGCAACTTGGCAGCCGGCAATGTAATTAGCATGCCGAATATTACTTGGAATGTGAATTGGAACGAAATCGCCAATAGATAAGACCATTTTACAATTTGGGCCCAAGTTAGAAGCAGAGCCTAAGGTGTAAATTATCGATAGTCCATATCTCGGAAACTATAAGAGATAATGCAATTTGGCAACCGGCAATGTAATTAGCATGCCGAATACCACTTGGAATGTGAATTGGAACGAAATCGCCAATAGATAAGACCATTTTACAATTTGGGCCCAAGTTAGAAGCAGAGCCTAAGGTGTAAATTATCGATAGTCCATATCTCGGAAACTATAAGAGATAATTCAATTTGGCAACCGGCAATGTAATTAGCATGCCGAATATTACTTGGAATGTGAATTGGAACGAAATCGCCAATAGATAAGACCATTTTACAATTTGGGCCCAAGTTAGAAGCAGAGCCTAAGGTGTAAATTATCGATAGTCCATATCTCGGAAACTATAAGAGATAATGCAATTTGGCAACCGGAAATGTAATTAGCATGCCGAATATTACTTGGAATGTGAATTGGAACGAAATCGCCAATAGATAAGACGATTTTACAATTTGGGCCCAAGTTAGAAGCAGAGCCTAAGGTGTAAATTATCGATAGTCCATATCTCGGAAACTAAAAGAGATAATGCAATTTGGCAACCGGCAATGTAATTAGCATGCCGAATATTACTTGGAATGTGAATTGGAACGAAATCGCCAATAGATAAGACCATTTTACAATTTGGGCCCAAGTTAGAAGCAGAGCCTAAGGTGTAAATTATCCATAGTCCATATCTCGGAAACTATAAGAGATAATGCAATTTGGCAACTGGCAATGTAATTAGCATGCCGAATATTACTTGGAATGTGAATTGGGACGAAATCGCCAATAGATAAGACCATTTTACAATTTGGGCCCAAGTTAGAAGCAGAGCCTAAGGTGTAAATTATCGATAGTCCATATCTCGGAAACTATAAGAGATAATGCAATTTGGCAACCGGCAATGTAATTAGCATGCCGAATACTACTTGGAATGTGAATTGGAACGAAATCGCCAATAGATAAGACCATTTTACAGTTTGGGCCCAAGTTAGAAGCAGAGCTTAAGGTTAAAAATAATCGATAGTCCATATCTCGGAAACTATAAGAGATAATGCAATTTGGGAACCGGCAATGTAATTAGCATGCCGAATATTACTTGGAGTGTGAATTGGAACGAAATCGCCAATAGATAAGACCATTTTACAATTTGGGCCCAAGTTAGAAGCAGAGCCTAAGGTGTAAATTATCGATAGTCCATATCTCGGAAACTATAAGAGATAATGCAACTTGGCCACCGGCAATGTAATTAGCATGCCGAATATTACTTGGAATGTGAATTGGAACGAAATCGCCAATAGATAAGACCATTTTACAATTTGGGCACAAGTTAGAAGCAGAGCCTAAGGTGTAAATTATCGATAGTCCATATCTCGGAAACTATAAGAGATAATGCAATTTGGCAACCGGCAATGTAATTAGCATGCCGAATATTACTTGGAATGTGAATTGGAACGAAATCGCCAATAGATAAGACCATTTTAAAATTTGGGCCCAAGTTAGAAGCAGAGCCTAAGGTGTAAATTATCGATAGTCCATATCTCGGAAACTATAAGAGATAATGCAATTTGGCAACCGGCAATGTAATTAGCATGCCGAATATTACTTGGAATGTGAATTGGAACGAAATCGCCAATAGATAAGACCATTTTACAATTTGGGCCCAAGTTAGAAGCAGAGCCTAAGGTGTAAATTATCGATAGTCCATATCTCGGAAACTATAAGAGATAATGCAATTTGGCAACCGGCAATGTAATTAGCATGCCGAATATTACTTGGAATGTGAATTGGAACGAAATCGCCAATAGATAAGGCCATTTTACAATTTGGGCCCAAGTTAGAAGCAGAGCCTAAGGTGTAAATTATCGATAGTCCATATCTCAGAAACTATAAGAGATAATGCAATTTGGCAACCGGCAATGTAATTAGCATGCCGAATATTACTTGGAATGTGAATTGGAATGAAATCGCCAATAGATAAGACTATTTTACAATTTGTGCCCAAGTTAGAAGCAGAGCCTAAGGTGTAATTATCCATAGTCCATATCTCGGGAACTATAAGAGATAATGCAATTTGGCAACTGGCAATGTAATTAGCATGCCGAATATTACTTGGAATGTGAATTGGAACGAAATCGCCAATAGATAAGACCATTTTACAATTTGGGCCCAAGTTAGAAGCAGAGCCTAAGGTGTAAATTATCGATAGTCCATATCTCGGAAACTATAAGAGATAATGCAATTTGGCAACCGGCAATGTAATTAGCATGCCGAATATTACTTGGAATGTGAATTGGAATGAAATCGCCAATAGATAAGACTATTTTACAATTTGTGCCCAAGTTAGAAGCAGAGCCTAAGGTGTAATTATCCATAGTCCATATCTCGGGAACTATAAGAGATAATGCAATTTGGCAACTGGCAATGTAATTAGCATGCCGAATATTACTTGGAATGTGAATTGGGACGAAATCGCCAATAGATAAGACCATTTTACAATTTGGGCCCAAGTTAGAAGCAGAGCCTAAGGTGTAAATTATCGATAGTCCATATCTCGGAAACTATAAGAGATAATGCAATTTGGCAACCGGCAATGTAATTATCATGCCGAATACTACTTGGAATGTGAATTGGAACGAAATCGCCAATAGATAAGACCATTTTACAGTTTGGGCCCAAGCTAGAAGCAGAGCCTAAGGTTAAAAATAATCGATAGTCCATATCTCGGAAACTATAAGAGATAATGCAATTTGGCAACCGGCAATGTAATTAGCATGCCGAATATTACTTGGAATGTGAATTGGAACGAAATCGCCAATAGATAAGACCATTTTACAATTTGGGCCCAAGTTAGAAGCAGAGCCTAAGGTGTAAATTATCGATAGTCCATATCTCGGAAACTATAAGAGATAATGCAATTTGGCAACCGGCAATGTAATTAGCATGCCGAATATTACTTGGAATGTGAATTGGAATGAAATCGCCAATAGATAAGACCATTTTACAATTTGGGCCCAAGTTAGAAGCAGAGCCTAAGGTGTAAATTATCGATAGTCCATATCTCGGAAACTATAAGAGATAATGCAATTTGGCAACCGGCAATGTAATTAACATGCCGAATATTACTTGGAATGTGAATTGGAACGAAATCGCCAATAGATAAGACGATTTTACAATTTGGGCCCAAGTTAGAAGCAGAGCCTAAGGTGTAAATTATCGATAGTCCATATCTCGGAAACTATAAGAGATAATGCAACTTGGCCACCGGCAATGTAATTAGCATGCCGAATATTACTTGGAATGTGAATTGGAACGAAATCGAAAATAGATAAGACCATTTTACAATTTGGGCACAAGTTAGAAGCAGAGCCTAAGGTGTAAATTATCGATAGTCCATATCTCGGAAACTATAAGAGATAATGCAATTTGGCAACCGGCAATGTAATTAGCATGCCGAATATTACTTGGAATGTGAATTGGAACGAAATCGCCAATAGATAAGGCCATTTTAAAATTTGGGCCCAAGTTAGAAGCAGAGCCTAAGGTGTAAATTATCCATAGTCCATATCTCGGAAACTATAAGAGATAATGCAATTTGGCAACCGGCAATGTAATTAGCATGCCGTATATTACTTGGAATGTGAATTGGAACGAAATCGCCAATAGATAAGACCATTTTACAATTTGGGCCCAAGTTAGAAGCAGAGCCTAAGGTGTAAATTATCGATAGTCCATATCTCGGAAACTATAAGAGATAATGCAATTTGGCAACCGGCAATGTAATTAGCATGCCGAATATTACTTGGAATGTGAATTGGAACGAAATCGCCAATAGATAAGACCATTTTACAATTTGGGCCCAAGTTAGAAGCAGAGCCTAAGGTGTAAATTATCGATAGTCCATATCTCGGAAACTATAAGAGATAATGCAATTTGGCAACCGGCAATGTAATTAGCATGCCGAATATTACTTGGAATGTGAATTGGAACGAAATCGCCAATAGATAAGACCATTTTACAATTTGGGCCCCAAGTTAGAAGCAGAGCCTAAGGTGTAAATTATCGATAGTCCATATCTCGGAAACTATAAGAGATAATGCAATTTGGCAACCGGCAATGTAATTAGCATGCCGAATATTACTTGGAATGTGAATTGGAACGAAATCGCCAATAGATAAGGCCATTTTACAATTTGGGCCCAAGTTAGAAGCAGAGCCTAAGGTGTAAATTATCGATAGTCCATATCTCGGAAACTATAAGAGATAATGCAATTTGGCAACCGGCAATGTAATTAGCATGCCGAATATTACTTGGAATGTGAATTGGAACGAAATCGCCAATAGATAAGACCATTTTACAATTTGGGCCCAAGTTAGAAAGGTTCGTCCATCGATCGATGGACGAGCCTAAGGTGTAAATTATCGATAGTCCATATCTCGGAAACTATAAGAGATAATGCAATTTGGCAACCGGCAATGTAATTAGCATGCCGAATATTACTTGGAATGTGAATTGGGAACGAAATTGCCAATAGATAAGACCATTTTACAATTTGGGCCCAAGTTAGAAGCAGAGCCTAAGGTGTAAATTATCGATAGTCCATATCTCGGAAACTATAAGAGATAATGCAGTTTCGCAACCGGCAATGTAATTAGCATGCCGAATATTACTTGGAATGTGAATTGGAACGAAATCGCCAATAGATAAGACCATTTTACAATTTGGGCCCAAGTTAGAAGCAGAGCCTAAGGTGTAAATTATCGATAGTCCATATCTCGGAAACTATAAGAGATAATGCAAATTGGCAACCGGCAATGTAATTAGCATGCCGAATATTACTTGGAATGTGAATGGAACGAAATCGCCAATAGATAAGACCATTTTACAATTTGGGCCCAAGTTAGAAGCAGAGCCTAAGGTGTAAATTATCGATAGTCCATATCTCGGAAACTATAAGAGATAATGCAATTTGGCAACCGGCAATGTAATTAGCATGCCGAATATTACTTGGAATGTGAATTGGAACGAAATCGCCAATAGATAAGACCATTTTACAATTTGGGCCCAAGTTAGAAGCAGAGCCTAAGGTGTAAATTATCGATAGTCCATATCTCGGAAACTATAAGAGATAATGCAATTTGGCAACCGGCAATGTAATTAGCATGCCGAATATTACTTGGAATGTGAATTGGAACGAAATCGCCAATAGATAAGACCATTTTACAATTTGGGCCCAAGTTAGAAGCAGAGCCTAAGGTGTAAATTATCGATAGTCCATATCTCGGAAACTATAAGAGATAATGCAATTTGGCAACCGGCAATGTAATTAGCATGCCGAATATTACTTGGAATGTGAATTGGAACGAAATCGCCAATAGATAAGGACCATTTTACAATTTGGGCCCAAGTTAGAAGCAGAGCCTAAGGTGTAAATTATCGATAGTCCATATCCTCGGAAACTATAAGAGATAATGCAATTTGGCAACCGGCAATGTAATTAGCATGCCGAATATTACTTGGAATGTGAATTGGAACGAAATCGCCAATAGATAAGACCATTTTACAATTTGGGCCCAAGTTAGAAGCAGAGCCTAAGGTGTAAATTATCGATAGTCCATATCTCGGAAACTATAAGAGATAATGCAATTTGGCAACCGGCAATGTAATTAGCATGCCGAATATTACTTGGAATGTGAATTGGAACGAAATCGCCAATAGATAAGACCATTTTACAATTTGGGCCCAAGTTAGAAGCAGAGCCTAAGGTGTAAATTATCGATAGTCCATATCTCGGAAACTATAAGAGATAATGCAGTTTGGCAACCGGCAATGTAATTAGCATGCCGAATATTACTTGGAATGTGAATTGGAACGAAATCGCCAATAGATAAGACCATTTTACAATTTGGGCCCAAGTTAGAAGCAGAGCCTAAGGTGTAAATTATCGATAGTCCATATCTCGGAAACTATAAGAGATAATGCAATTTGGCAACCGGCAATGTAATTAGCATGCCGAATACCACTTGGAATGTGAATTGGAACGAAATCGCCAATAGATAAGACCATTTTACAATTT